>NC_084946.1:24041543-24341543 GCF_949316205.1 Platichthys flesus
AATTCATGGGTCTTGATGAAATAAATCAGTCACATTGCAGAGACTGATTTCTATAAGTGTGTGCAATTTGGTGCATCTTGATTTAAACTAAGGGGACTGTCGGGGTCTGGGTACGCGTCTGCGCTCTATTAAGTTTCATTCCAGTTATTGTTAGTGTGATGGTTTTTCAGTCATATCTTCCCTGATGTTCATGGGAGCCTGTTTAAATTGACTTGCTAAAAGAAGCGGTGACAACATATATTCATAATTGAATTTAAAAAAAGGAAGGTGCCCCTAATGCTTGGCAATACCGGGCCATTTAAAAGATATTGCTTGGATGAAAACTCGATGCTCTGGCTGAGTCACTCTGTCCTTCAGTAAGTTTCTTCTGCCAACTTTAAGCTTGTGTCCTATGTATCCGTATATACCTTCTTACATATCATCTTTAATCAGACTTAATTAACTTTTTATAGAAATGATTGAGAAATTTTTCACTGTGTTGAATCATCAACAGAAGTCACCAGGATGAGCTTGGTTTCCATTTCCTGGCTGATATATATAAACTGGGTTGTCAAGCATTTCAGAGAAGAGGTTGTCCTCTTGGATCAAACTCAACGTCCACTCTCTGCTGGGACTATATTTACTCCCAGTCGATCTCCTCTTGTGCGAGTCCAGGACGTGACAGCTCTGTGTTTGTGACTCTAACTGGTTATTTGATGCGTTTCCGCTGTTGTTGGTTTCTGTTTATCTCTGCCCTCCAGCTGCAGAGGAAGAGGCACATCGGCAACGACATCGTAGCCATCATGTTCCAGGAGGAGAACACGCCCTTCGTCCCAGACATGATCCAGTCCAACTTCCTGCACAGCTACGTGGTGGTGCAGGTGGAGAACGCGTGCACGGACAATGTCACCTACAAGGTAAGGTTTTCGGAACAGTGAATACTTTATCAAGGCACCGCGGTGACTTGTCTGTGTGGCTTTAAAAAGCGGGAACACGCATCACAGTTAATCCTTGGGAGAGGTTCCACAGGCTCAGCTCTCCTGCTCTGTGTTCCAGGTGTCTGTGACAGCGAGGGACGATGTTCCTTTCTTCGGGCCGGCTCTGCCTGACCCTGCCATCTTCAAAAAGGTCTGCAATCAAACAAATGCATGACCTCAGTTCCCCCGTGAGACGCGACTCACATGTCATAACCTTTCATCACTCCCCTGTCTCCTCTCTGCACTTACTCATGTGCTGCTGTGGCTTAATGCCTGTATTAACAAGAGATATCATAAAGGAGTGACGGTCACTTATGATATCAATGAGATTGAGTTAAATAGAAAGAGGAGGAAACTCTTTCTACTGAAATAAGAGCCAATAAAATCAATAAGAGGAACAAAGGCGATGAAAATTTTAATTAATAACATTACTTCATTCATTACCATGACCCTAAAAAGCGAAATGTAATGTGAGACGTTACAGAATTTAGCTAAATATAAAAATGCTGTGTTTTGTTCCATGATTTTCCGAAGTCATAGCGAACTTGCGGGACATGAAGTAAAAGCCAGTGGTTTAAACGGGTTTGATCAAGTTTTACTGGCGAAGTAATAATCTGGTAGTTTTTATCTGGTAAGTCAGAGCTTTATAAGTAAGTACAGGTAATAAGGATACATTAAGGTAAACCGGGTCATCCCCAGCTCCTGGAGTCTGTAGGGGAGAGCGGGGTAATGTGGGACACCCCCTGTATCTAGTCAACGGAACACATTCGTGGTCATGTGATCATTATGTTTTCAAGCCCCTCCCATTCCCCCCTTGCCATGAAGGAGAAGTTGGTGTTGGTTCTGTGCAAAGTATGTTTTTTTTTCACAAAAATGTGAAAAAAACTTAATCAACTGTTGTGTCAAAACCAATTGAATCAGGTAGAAAAACTTATATCATACATGTTGATGAACTTCCAACATATAAAACCATGCTAAGAGATGTTGTTTTTTCTAAAACGGTGGCTGTGGGGTAAAGTGGGACAAATGCTGTGAAGCACAAGTTAAGTTTAGTCTTAAACATATTGTAGTGTTATATTACATTATATAAGTTTTATTTTAAATGTCATAAACATTGTAGAAAAGCCATCATGCCAAGAAACTGCACCAGGAAGACAACCTGGGGCCAAACACCCCTCACAGAGATGGGAGGGCAGCCGCTGAGGTCATGCAAGGAAAGAAGTCCTTAAGAAAAGCTGGAAGGGATAGAAGTGTTGATAAGAAACCCCTCAAAAGATTCATAAAGAGAAAGGGAAAGTTAAATCAGTAGCCTGGGGTGCAGTAGCTGAGGTAAAGAGAATATTCACAGATGAGATGGAGGAGGAGCCAAACAATTCAACAACTAGCTGACCAGTTCCATGGCCTTGCTCCAGTTAAGTGCAGTGAACTGGCATTTGAATACGCTGAGACAAACAATATCCCTGTCCCTGCCAATTGAACAGAGAAACAATGAGCCGGTAAGCTAGGGTGTGCAAGAGATCACATGAATCTTATTAATCATAAATGTGCCTAATTGACCATCCCCTTGATTCTGTTACTATAGTCCGATATTAGTGGTTATAACATGTGTTGTTATGGTAGTTTTAAAGTGGAAAAAGTAAGTGGACCACTTCACCCTGTAGCCGGGGTAAAGTGGGACACAAGACCACTTTTTTTAAAACAATCATATTTTCACTGCCCTTTGTCCTGAAGACATTCTGATCATTTCCATTTCTAGAAAACATCCTGAATTACTGGGAAATGTGTACATTTTACTGATATATCATTTTGGCTCGCCTAGAGGGGAGCAAATGTAAAAAATGTCCCACACTACCCCGCTCTCCCCTATTCTGAAGTTTTTACACATATGAAATAAATAGAAATCACCATGTGGTGGTCAGATATAAATAGATCAAAGTACAGCGAGGTGTAAAAAATACTTTGATTCAATGTGAAGCTAGAAGGTCAGGGGACATCGGCTGAGTGGGCGATTCTCCATATGTGGCCCATGATGCATTTGTGTTCACACGGCGTGAAGAACGAGGCCACATGAGTCCCAGACCTCCTCACAATCAAGTGATCCGGTCTCAAGACGCATTTGGGTGCATTCCCTATGAACTTGACCAGGTCTGAACGGGGGTCAGCGAATCCTGAATTGCCCCCTCTGTCGCTGTATGACTGTTATAGAATATAGGTGAAAGTGACTGGTAGAGTAAAGTGTTATATAAATTCAGTGCATTTGACTTTTCCTCGTGTCTGTCAGGGCCCAGAGTTCCGCGAGTTCCTCTTCACCAAGCTCATCAACGCAGAGTACGCCTGCTACAAGGCTGAGAAGTTTGCCAAGCTGGAGGTAAGTGTGTGTGTTTTTGTGTGTGTGCATCTGTGTCAGTGTGTGTGTGTGTGTGTGTCTTTGCGTGTGTGTTCTCGGTGGGGAGAGATTTCAGGTGACACCACAGATTACCTCTAATCTCCAGCGCTTCTCAAACTGCCACAATGCAAATGAGTTCCACTGCTAATATTTGCTGTCAGCCGACTGGAATATGAAACTCCAGAGTTCTTCTTCTTCTTCTTGTTGTTGTCAGGAGCGCACACGCACTGCCCTGCTGGAGACGCTCTACGAGGAGCTGCACATCAACAGCCAGTCCATGATGGGTCTCGGTGGGGATGAAGATAAGCTGGAGAACGGGGGCGGCGGCGGAGGAGGAGGAGGAGGAGGAGGCTTCTTCGAGTCCTTTAAGGTAAGGGGCCTCATCCTTCATTTGATGCGACGCTCCGTTAATCTGCAGACGCCACACGCATTAGAGGGAACGGTGACGAGCGGAGACAAACTTCCAGGATGCTTTATTTTTTTTCCCAACCCCCTCCCCCCCCCTGTCTCTTGGCCGGGACTCTGGGTATTCACACATGAGAAAACAAAGCAGAGGGAAATTTGTAGTATCTCAAAGGACCAGCCCTGTGGCGTTTGATTTCCTCACTCGGCTGTGCCTGCTGAACTCAGTGTGTTTTCACATGATGGTGTGGGGAGTTTTATTTTTTTATTTTTTTTCTTGAAGCTGTTTGTGTGTGAAAGGCACTTTGCTCTGACTGGGAGTGCTCCATCAATGACCATTAGGGCTGTGGAGCTGCGGCAGTGGAAGCTGTGAGTGTGTGTGCCTGATGAACGATTTAATGACCCCTCGTTAGGGAGTTGATGATGCAGTTTGCATGTCTCCCCATGGGCAGCGTTCCCTCGCTGTTTTTCTTTTCTTCTTCTCTCTCTCTGTGTCGCCCACTTGCTCTCAGTTTTATTTTTTCTTTGCAGCTTCGGAGAAATGTACCAACGGTTCCCACAGTGTCTGTTCTGCCTCTCTAGATCCATCTCTCTCCTCCATTGCTCCATACACTGCATCTATAAATGTGTCTGCAAGTCCTCCCTCTGTTTTTCTTTCAGCTTCTCTCTTTCACACCTCCACAATTTTAACCAAACAAACATTTCCCACTCTCTCTTTCTCGCTACATCCAATCGACTTTGTTTTTCGTTGGAAAACTTCGAAACTAAAACGATCTCTGTCCAAACAAGCTTTTTCTTTTTGTCTTGAGTCTTAATCCCCAACACGCCTGAAAACACATCAACATCAACATGGGAATTGTCGCAGATTGTTCGAATAACAACTCCTCTCCCATGCTGCGTTCTACACTGGTAGCCAGTGGTTTCATCCGGTCATGTGATGGGAGCCTGACGAACACACAAAGGCTACGTCAGGACCATGAGCAGTGTCTAAGTGATCCTTTCAGATATCTCTGTTTCTACCTGTCTAGACTAGAAGGCAGCTCCAGAGTTTTCAAACAAAAATGGGGCCGAAAGTTTTTCCAAACTACTCTGTTTTAGCAGCTCTAAAACAAGCATAGCCGTAGTTGATGCGTTTTGGTACACAAAAACCGTAGCAGTGTGGAGGAAGCCTCTATCTGCTCTGCTTATATGTTCTATTATATGTTAGTTTATGGCCACTGACACATTATCTAACCTGACAACCAGATAATTACTGACACTTTTCTTAAACTGGTCAATCGTTCTTCGAAGTTTCGCGCATTTATTCATTCCGCCCCTCGTGACTCCGCTTGCTATCTTTCCCTTTATTATTCATATTTATCATCTGACACATCTGAAACGCACGCTGGGTCAAAGCAACAGTTTCCCCCCACGTGGTCTTAGGAGACACATTCAGGACACATCTCAACACCAGGTGTGAACAGACGACCTTTACACTGTCCACTTGTGAGCAGATCCCTCAGGACAAGGTGTTCGTACCTGGGCCTCTTTCTCTCCTTCACACCTCCACACTTTTTTAACCCAGCAAAGATCTCCCACCATCACTTTCTCCATCTGCTGTTTTCCCACTGTGTGGATTTCACTGCTGCTGTCGCGCCCACTTCCTGTCACTGTTCCTCCTCCTTGCTCCATGCCCCCCCCCCCCATGACAAAAACAAAACTCAACTCTAGACTCCACCTGTAGACATCATCGTCCTCCGCTGCACACCTACACACTCTCCTCAACCTTTTATGGACCCTCAGTTCTCCCCCCCCCCAGTCTTCCCCTGCTGCCTGTTGACCTGCACTGCCCCTAAGTGTTCAAAACATAGTCCTGCATAAAGAAATATGCACAAATACTCGCACAATCATGTATAAGCTCACATTTGTTTCAGAAAAGGTTCAAATTAATATTATTATTTAAATGTGGCCAGTTGTTGACTACTGAAATATATCAGGATATGTAATATAGTAAAGATATATTGTGGTACACAGAAGCATAGCTTTTACATCCTTACTGGGACTTAGCTAAGTGTATTTTGGACAAAGAACATCTATTTAAAGATATTCTAGATGAGACATCCACTGCAGTAGCAATACTCTTTATTCATTTCTACGTGTTGGTCAATGCAAACATATCCGTCAGTGTGTTGTGTTTCCACACGACGCCGGTGGATCCACTGACACCATATCTCCTCGTTTCTCTCTGTAGCGGGTCATCCGCAGCAGAAGCCAGTCTATGGACGCCATGGGCCTCAGTAACAAGAAGTCACACACAGTCTCCACTAGTCTCAGTGGCAGCTTTACCCACAATCCCGCAGAGAGCCCCAAAACCCCAGGGATTGTAAGTAAGCCATTTTGGTTCACATGATGCCCACCCAACACACAACGCACACTCAGGACGATGGTATATTTATACTACTGTCTGTTCACAGACTCCTCAGCCCCTGTTCTTTCATATGAGCGTTACTCCTTTTGCATATTAAGGCACCTGACTTACATCATTATGTTCATTAAGTCCTCACATTTTAATTCCACTCTTGCTTTGTTTTAAAGTGGCTTTCACTGATTGTCTTTCTTTCTATTTATGACTCATGTTCCTCGTTCTTTATTGCTTGTTTTTCTTCTTTCTTTGTGTTGAAAGTTAACGTCACAATTCATCCTCAGCATTTCATTCATTCTCATGTGAGCGTCTCGATCACCTCAGTGCAACAGTTAGATACTCGACCGAGTGTTTGTGAGTCTCTGACCTGAGACCTGAAGTGAGCTCAGTGTAGCAGCAGTTTGATTACCCAGACTCCCTCCCTTCCCCAGTGTGCTTCAGTCATGTTTCCTCCTGTAACTGTTTTAACTTTTCTCCGCAGCCTTGTGCATGTGCGACTGGAGAACGTGCATGGCCAGCGCTACACCTGTCTGTATCTCCTTCAAAAACGGGGTTTGATGCGTTTTACTTAGCAAATAATTCGCTAACTGACTGTATTTTTGAATCATAACTAGATTTAATCCGTTTAGGAAAGTTTATTTAACATTTTCTAGAAGCTACGCCTTTTTGTTGGACCTCGCCAGTCTTCTTTGCCCCTTTTCCCTAGGGGGAGGAGATGACTCACAGAAGAGCATTAACAGAAAATAAGAATGAAAAAGCCACAACACTTCTACTAAAGCTACACTACTGCAGAAGCCATCACACAACCACACAACCACAACGCAACTGCAAAAGATAGGGATAGAGCCTTTGCTGTATTTGTCGTATGATGTCTGACTTTTATTATTTGTGTCTGTATTATTTTTATTTCTTGACTCTGATTGTTTGTGAATTTTATATTGTTGACAAGTGTTTGTTTTAAAGCACTTTACTTTAATATACAAATACAGTTATTATCATTAAAAGCCACAATCCAACTACTAAAGCCAAAGAAAGCGGGAAACCATGACCGCAACTGCTTTCATGTTCTCCGTTGATGTGCTTGTGTGAGATGTTTCAGCCGCCGTTCTTCTCTCCCTCCGAATGCATCACGACACAGAACTGCTGTTCTCAGAGCAGAAGCTGTCCATCCTCCTGTGTCGGACCCCCGGCCGGCCCCTGCTCTGAAAAGCCTCTCACTGTTTCCTCACTGTCATGTCTTCTCTGTATTATCTCTCGCCGTGAGCTGCTGTTTCCGGCTCCTTTTTGCACCTTGTTGTTTAAATTCTTTGTGCCTTGTGCATGAGATTCTTATGATGTGTTCTTTTCTGTTTTTTTCTTCCCCCCCTCTTGCTTTTTTCTGTCTATCATCTCCTGTCTCTCTCTCTGCTTCCCCCCGTCGCCCTGTCTCGTGTGGCTCAGTCATTGCTTGTCCCGGGGAAAAGTCCCAGTAAATATGGACGACGAGGCAGTGCCATAGGGATAGGAACAATAGAAGAGGTTCATGTATAACTCTCTCTTCCTGTTTGATATTGTTGTCATTTTAGAATGTGAGTGTTTCTGTTCTTAGTGTTGTGACTGTAAGGGTTTTTTGTATATATATATATATATATATATATATATATATATATATATATATATTATAATGACATTTGTTTGATTATGGTTGTGATTGCATCATTCATTTCACTAATTCACACAGTTACCAAACCCTTTTTTATTTATAATTTTATAATTTTTCATATTGGGGCAGAAAGGGAACATATTTGATGTTTTGTATTCCATAACACCAAATCTTATATGAATTCCTTCAACTTAAACATGTTGCTCCTAAACACCATAAGAGAAAAGTTAGAGATCCAGGGTTTCTGCTCTTAAAGTCAATAATCTGAATTTAAGGCCTTAAAATGTCTTATTTACATAAAATACTTCTAATATGTTATAAATACATTTAGGTAGCCCTTTATTTATGTTAATATCCATTTAACAATGCTTAACTTTGGTGCCATGCATCATATGTATTGTCTACGTGTGTCATAGTGTGTCCTCAATGATAATATCTACTACAAAATATACCAACATGGATCTAATAACTGATCGTCTACAAACACCTTGGTCAGAATTTATAGAACATGTACAATAAATAATAATTTCCTGCATGAAGGGAGCGGATCATGGATTTGTTAAACAGGTTGCAGGATGTGTCATCACATTATCTCAGGATGTATCAAGCCATAAGTTCATAATTCCTTTACAGCTCATGTTACTGTTCACTACTGTATCGTGCATTCCATTCATACTGTGGCTGTGAGAGGCTCGTACTCTACCTGCAGTGTGACTGACTCTCCTCTCCCACTGTCAGTCTTTGATAATTCCTGGGAAAAGCCCAACCAGGAAAAAGTCCGGGCCCTTCAGCTCCCGGCGCAGCAGCGCCATCGGCATCGAGAACATCCAGGAGGTCCAAGAGAGGAGGTGAGAGGACGGAGCTGATCAGCAGCGAGTGGGTGGTGACGAGCAAACAGTGTCGCAGCAGATGGAGGCAGGGACATTAACAAGAAGAAATAAGATATCAGAGGATGTGTAAAGTACAAGCTCCTGTTGGAGGGCAGATTTGACTCAGAGGATCTGTTGTGCTTCTCTTTTTTCATTTCTACATTTTAAACTTAATCTTTGTAACATTTTAACCACATGAGGAAAGCTTTATAACACTGTGAAATATAGAATTTGATCAGTGTGTCTATATTTAGGAAAAAAGTCTGTCAGCAGCTTGTTAAAGAGCTTTTCTTCACATCCGACAGCTCGTGTTTACATCGTGTGAATCTGCACTAACAGATTACAGTATGTTACAGTATTTCATAAGTAAAACTACATTTATCTCCATGTCTCCGTCCCTGTCCTGAAGCCGGGAGGCGTCGCCGAACCCCCAGAGGACGTCCGACATCAGCCACATGTGGCTGGAAAATAGATCAGACAACTCGTCCAATCACAGCTCTCCAGAGTTTCCTGCCCCCAGGAACAGGTGACTATCTTTTGAATTACACTTTGAATGATCGGCGGTGTCAGACTCCTTTAGTGGGTTGGTGTAGGGATTTGTACAGTTTGAAGCAGCAAAATCATTTTTTTAGATTTAGAAGAGTTTTTAGATCCAGATTCTCCAGATTTTGTTCTAATAAAGTTATGCAGAGAAAAGTTATAGAGATTTGAGCAGAGATTTGTTGAGGCGACATCTTGAAATGTGCCATATTTTTGCCATTTGGTATTGTTGTGATGAAGCTCATCTATTTTCACTAAGAAACTGTCATGAAAGCTCTCTGCATAGTACTTTTACTTAAAGTAAATCACCGTCTGAAAGGCTGCATCTGAGGGTTGGCCGTTTGTTATTGCTAAATAAGTCAAACATTTTCCTCTATCGTGTATTATGCTAATATTCAGTTTATCCTGGTCTGACTCAGCACTAGCGATGGCTTATACAGAGAGCTGCTTTATTCAAACGCCTTTGAAATATTACGTGGCACAAAGCAGCAGAGGCACAGCTGTCACTGAACATGTCACCGGAAGGAAAGACGTGCCGTGAAATGTCGATGACAATTTATTCGTTCTTTGGAAGGACGAATAAATATTAGATATAGATATTCTGCCTGCTGCTGCCTAAATGGGTGGACTGGTGTTCTGTGCATGTGTGTTACCCGGGTGTGTGTGCGCTCAGAGTGACCCAGGTGTGCAGTTTGGCGATGTGTTACAGGGCGCCTTCCATCCCCGAGGCCCAGGACCTTTCCCGCTCTTCCTCCAACGCCAGCAGCTTCGCCAGTGTCGTGGAGGAGCAGGAGGAGGAGGAGGCCGAGGAGGAGTACGACACCGGACTGGTGGGTGGAGGCAGACACACAGGCTGACGACACGTAATGGAAGTGCAGACGTGCGGGAGCGTGTGTCACTTCTCTAAACAGAAAGCAGCCGACAGCTTTCTGTTTAACGGCCTGCGACATATTTGTGGTTCCACTCGACACTTTTACTGTGAGGAGGAAAAATCGTTTATTTGTTTGGATGTGAGAGCGTTTGATGGATTTCACTAAATCTCAGAAGTGACAGGTCCCAAAATGTATTGCAGAGTCAAAATGCAAAATGCAAATACAGTCAGAGAGTTGAGCTGCGGTAGCTATTTCTGGTACACAGTCTGAAGTGAAAGACAAGTTCTGGCACAAGAGTGACAGCTGCGGCTATGAGGTCTGACTGTCTGCGTGTTCGGTAACAACTTAATGGAAGATAACAGAAGTCCACAAGATAAGATAATCCTTTATACGATGTTTAAGCTTCAAGAGACCAGTTAAGATTCATCGGTAAGTAAAAAAAATCATGCAATTAAAACTAAGATATAAATGGAATAATGACTAATACATACACCGTGAAGAACAGATTACATGCAAGACTATATAGAGTGGAATGGGTTGTACGTAAGCCTTTGTATTGCACAGACACAATGAATATCGCACAGCTAAGAGAGTTAAACCAGTGTTGGTCCATAATTGGTGAATGTAGCTCTACTGGGAGCTGAGCTGGTTGTACAGTCTTTGTCAATCCGTAGATTTGGAAAAAAGCTAATTCTCTCCATGGTTTGAAATTCAGTCTCAGTTCCGATCCTGTCCGTCCTTGTTGGAGACTTGTGACTGGAACCATTAACGTGTAACAACTCTCTATCTGGCTGCTGATAGTATCTGTAATAACTATTTGTCTTGTGCCAAATAAATGAGCTGCAACACTGCCCAAGTGAACTGGAGTGTCTCTCCCCTTCTTACAGGAGAGCGTGTCCTGCGTCACGCCGCTCAAGCAGGACTCGTTTGCGTTCAGCCCTGTTGCCGAGGACAGTGTGAGCAGCACCGGCCAGGGAGGTTTCCCAGGTGAGTTCAGGAGAGAGCGACTCCTGTTACTGGGCCAGTAGCAGCCTGCAGGTGTGAGAAGCAGGCGGGCGATCAAACGGTGGTCAGTGTCACATACTCAGGGTATTTAGGGGGGGTTAGATGGGGCAGATGTAAGAATAACCTTCTCCGTTGCCTGAGCAATTAATATCGAAGAAGCCTTAAGTGACAAACTTCCCCTCAGCTGGTCCAGTGGAGCCGACAACAACTGAAGGCCCATCGTGTGTAACTGTACGAAAACAAAGGATGGCAACTTCTCTTGAATTAATGAATGTGCCTCCAGCTTGATAAACTTATTTTACTCTGCTGATTTTTCTCCCACTAATGATTCACTCTGGAACATTAATCTTTTGGCATGTTGGAATATTATTTATTTTTGTTCCGCTGGAGCAGCTGGCAGCATTATGTGCATGAGTATATTAACTGTGACAGCCACACATCTGTCTCCGTCCTCCAGCCTCACGTCTTGAGCAGCAAGCGGATGGAGCGAAGACGCCGGAGCCAAAAGGGACAGACGGCAGGCCCAAGATGGAGCGCCCCCCGCAGGAGCAGAAGTCCTTGTCGGTGAGACAAAGGGGTTCGGCATCGGACTTTAAATGACATTAGATGACACTGTATAGTTTCACAGAGTCACTGAAATGAATGGGTCATCTGTTTGTTTAAAGGTCCAGTGTGTAAGATTTGGCAGAAATTGAATATAAATAGTGTTTTTCATCTAAATTGTACGAATTGTTGTTTTCTTTACCCGAGGAATGGGCCTTTATATTTAAATACTTTATATTTATATCGGGAGTGGGTCCAGAGGCAGCCATGTTTTATACAGTAGCCCGGAGAGGACAAACTAAACACCTTTTGAGTTTTGATGACAGCTGAAGGTTTCCATAGGTTCTCCTTCAAGTTTGAAAGGGTAGGGTGAGGTGAGGGGCATTCAGCTGCAACATGCAACTTCACCACTAGATGTCACTAAATCCTACACACTGAATCATTTATTGTATTTGGTGTAGAAGCACCAAATACTCACTTGTTTTTTATAACTTCCACAAACAGACCATGTATCTTTAAAACGTGACCTGTTGAGGTTGTTTCAGTTCCTCCTGAGGGGAAGCAAATCCACAGCATGGCTTCGAGTGATGTTTAACTCTGGTGAACTTTGACTTCAGCTTCATTTCTTGATATTAACAGTTTTTCTCTCTCCTGCCTGTTTGCAGAACTGTTAGCCCCAACACAAATGAAACAGAATCAACGTCCATTTTCAGGTTAGTCTTATTCTTCGCTCACTAACAGCATTGTCCTTCTCAGCTTTTGTTTACTTCTGCTTTACACTCATCTACGAAATCTCATCTTCTCTCCTTGGTCTCAGCATTACCATTAGAGGCATTTGCCAAAAATGAGCAGAGGGCAATGATGATTTCCCCCGCTGATGCAGAAGGGGAGCAGATGGAAGCCCGAACAGGAGACCGAGGGATCTGCCGCCTGTCACAATGAGACTTCCAGCTTCACGGAAGTGTTCCTACCCGTCGCCCTCAATCCAGCTCCACGGAGAATCCCTCTTAAACGCTCGAGGCGAAGACAAGGAGACCTCCACCACCACGTCTGGCTGATGGACTGTCACGTGTCAGCTGGCTTAGCAGAGTACGTCTGCCTGCCCCGCTCTCCAGGCCAGTATACGCTCTGAGCTCTGACACCTGATTCTTTCTGTAAAGTGATCCCTCTCCAATGTCGTGTCTGCTTTTCAAGATCAGGAATTGATGAACGGGGGCTTTAATCCCGAGAGGAGAAGCCGAGGGTCCGTAGAGGAAGCGTTGCACTAGAGAGGAAATGTGTTTTTAATGTCCGCCTCGCATCCCACTGTGATATTGTCCATGGGTTTTAAATGTACCGGGTGTGCGTGCGTGTGTGTCAGTCAGGCCATGTTTTGGTTTTATTATCTATTCCTCTTCTTCTGAGTATCCTGTGAATATTGGTTGTAAATTCCTCATGTTTTTGATGGAGGGTACGTGACCATGCTGCTGTTGGTGGCTGCATAAGCATAATTTACTTGGAAAATGTGTCTGACATGTTTTTTACATTCAAAATGTCAATGTTCAAGAAATTCAGACTGTGATGATGCTCTATGAATATGAACAGAACTCCTGTAGAGCCCCAACCAGCAACATGCATCCTCCCGTCCAATCCTCTCTGTCACACGCTCCACTTGTTGATTTGATGTCTGTGTGCGGGTGTGTTAAACAAACGGTTCTGTGCATGGTGTAAATCTGCTTGCCAAAAAAAAAAAAAAAAAACACCTCTCCTCCTGAACACTGGTGCCACCCCCCCGCCTCTGTGATTTGTGTTTTTATTAAGGGAAGAAACCAGCCAACATCTCCGCATTGCTGATGGAGCCAAACGCCACAGTTCTATTTGTAAAGTTGAATATATGTATATGACCGAAGCACTACCCCCCCCCGGATGCTGACCTGCTGAGAAACATGACTTGTCATGAATTACACTGTGACTGGTCTGGACTGTTGCCTTTATGATTGTCGCGCGAGCTGCTCTGATGTAAAGGTCATGTTTAAAAAGGCACTGCGTTGCCGGCTGGGCTTGAATGTAAAACTATCGGCTGACAAGTGATGCTGCGCGTGAAGTGTGAAGCAGCTTCTCCTTTGAGTGGACGAGCTTCCCCCTGTTTATCGTTTGTTGTGAAGAAAAGAAGGGATTTGTTCACTTGTTTTATTTCAGTTGTGTAACTGAAGCGGACATGAGATTCATTGTCTTTAGTTAATCAGCAAAAAGCATTTACATTTTACACATGAAAGTACAAAATGTTTGAAGACACTTGACCAAAATCTGTCGAAGCAACAAATCACAAAAACAAGAAACATTTGACTCCACAGAAAATAAGGCATTGAAACAAAAATAGACATATTTTGGTAATAATTACATGAGTGTGTATTACAGCCTATAGCATTGATTTTAAATAGAAGTATGATGGATCAAAAGATTCTTCCTCTGGACATGGGAATGCTTGAGTAGATGAAGTACGCCCTCTTGTGGCTGTGTGATTTCATAGCACACTATGTGATCCATTCATCTAACTGTGCTTAACACTGTCCGAAGCCAACGTCGATCCAAACCATATAAACATTGGAAGTGAATCTTCTCTGTGCTTGATTTAAATGATTGTAATTCTGTTTGTGTTAACAGTCTGCTTAAGCCCGTGTTCAAAAGTTTGTAAATATTGCTGTACATCCTTTTTTTGTAAATGAAGCAAACAAAAAGGTTTAATAAATATGAAGATGCACAACATCAAACCTCTCTGGGATTTGTTTTCTGCAAAAGAAATGTTGATTAAACCGGCACTTGCATGATTTTAAGACAAAGTGGTAAGAAAGACCTTCCGTCCAACCTTAAGTAAACTTAATATACTATTGTTCTCCAACTAAATTTGAAACCCTCTCTATTCCCCCGTCACCATCTACTGCTCAGTCCCTGTTCACATCTCCAGGTTCCACCACTTGAAGTCGAACGCCTCCCGGCGGACGTTGGAGCCGCAGTGCACCTCCCCCAGCAGCTTGTGGTAGGAGGCGAAGTCGTCAATGAAGGTGCAGGTGAGGCCCAGCCCCCCCATCAGCGAGCACATCTCCGCCTCCAGGACGCAGCGACCGTTCACCTTGGGGCCAAAGGGCTTCGGGATGCCCAGGTTCTTCCCCAGAACGATCATGTTCACCTGGAAAGAGATGAAACCGATGATGAGACTCTCAGCGGCGCTTATCTCTAACTAATGAGTGCTTTCATTCCTCTTACATCGGAAAGAACCATTAGGAAACGGTGGATTCGTTATCTATACCACTTATCCTTTAAGGGTCATGGGGGGGCTGGAGCCAAATCCCAGCTGACATTGAGCAAGAGGAGGCGTTAACCCTGGTCGCGTATCACATACAGTAACACTCTCACATTCAGGGTTACAGTCTTAAGTTAACCTAACCCCAGTCTGTTTGTCTTTGGACTGTAGGAGATGACCCACGCAGACACTAGAAAACATGCAAACTCCACAAAGAAAGACTCCGGCCAAAGTGGGAATGGAACCATTTGGAAGTGATCACAGCCAGATTTTAACCCCTTAATGCCTGAATTAATTTCCAATTATTTAAAAAAAATATTATTTGTGTTTTTGGCTGTCATACAGATGCTAAATGAATTGGAGATTGTTAATTTAAATATAGCATATACAATAGAAATAAAATTAAGGTATGATGCAAATAAGCGACATTAGGCTTAATTAAAAAAAAAAATCCAGTCTCTGGTATGTAGATTGATGCTGCTTTTGCTTGAAATTGAAAAACAACATATGTTTCTGTACAATCATTGCTGTTCCATCATCACAGTATTTCAAATTCAGCTTAATACCTCAAAATAACTGCACAGTCCCAAGGAGCTAGTATGTATTTTCCACTTAGACCACTAGATGGCGGAAGAGTGCTTCCAATACCTTCCTTGGTATGGTAGTATTTGCACCATCAGGTACAATCGTCACCTCTGCGGCATTAAGACCGGAATGGGGTTTGAGGCAAATTCGTGACATTCGTCCACAAGGGGTTAAGTCTGAACCCACCATGTCAGGGTAGTACGCCACCGCTCTGCTCCCGGTCTTCTCCTCAGCCAGCTTGAATAGGATCGGCAGGTCAATGATGTCCTCGTCCTCCAGGCCCAGCTCTCTCTTCAGGACGTCTCTGTTCCAGTCAATGCAGCTCTGGGAGAGGGAAGGAAAAACAAAAATGCAGTCAACTTGTTGTACGACACACCAGAACTATCTTCAAAAGCCTGAAAACAAATAACTGCTCAGAAAAATTTCGCCTAGATGCAGAGCTCCGGGACTCATCTCTCCAGGGTCTCTGATTGTCAAATGTCGGCGCTGCTAAATTCACCCTGGTCCACTTCAAGTGCAAACATCTCTGAGCTAAAACAACTTGCTCCGAAGCAGCAGGCGACACAAGTGTCCAAAGTTTCAGGAATCAGTTTGTCTTTCACTTATGAGGAACGCAGCAGTAGGTTGTCCAGGTCAGACGTGTGCACAGCGACAGGGAAACATCCAGAGCATTCGAGTGAGGAGCGATGCCTGGGCAGAAGATGCAGGACTTGACGTAGAACTTTAGCTGCTCAGTGGTTTTGTTTACAGACGAGTTCAAACTGGTTCCAGCTCACGGAAAAATACTTTTTTGTCTTTTCAAGTTTTTCGTCACCGTCTTCCTCGAGCACGGCTCCTCTCATTCATCCTGAGGTATTTGTATTCTCTCTCTCACTCGCTGCCAGTTCTCCAAAAATGCTCCTGCTGTATTGTCGCATTGGGCTCACAGGAATATTTTACCAAAGAGTTGGATGTTTGTGTTCTCACGTACAGGAGCTAGTGTTTGAAAAGAGTTTGGAACTTGAGAAATAGACGACAAACTGCCTCTGGAAACAGCGTCAGCTCACAGGAGCATAGGCTCTGTCAGCTGGTGAGGTATCGGTGATGGCACCCTTTTCTCTCCCTGCTTTTCAGATGGCAACTCGCAGTTCGGTAGCAGCTTTGAAGATCAGTGTAGGAGGAGGAACAAAAGGTCTGGGGCTGTTTTACATGATTCAGATTTAGCCGCTTAGTTCCAGTAAAAAAGGGGAAATCCTCATGTCACACCAGCGTAACTTTACCCACATCCGACCCCACTGGGATGAAGTGAAACGCTGACGCTGTGCCAGGCCTTATCGGCCCAACATCTGTGCCAGGCTCCTCTGGCTGAATGGGAACAAATCCCTGCAGCCCCGCTATGGAGAGGAGGTTTTTACAGCAGCATACTACTGCCTGTGGGTTTTAGAATGAAATATTCCACATTGTCAGACTCTGGATGATTTTCACGGTCTTTCATCATCCACCACTCACCTGCACGTAGTTGTTCTCAGCTTGGAAACTCAGATCACTGAGTATATCGTCCACTGTTCTTGTTTCTTGATCTTTCAGACCTGTGAGTGAATAAAATGCAGAGCGAGAGTTGAAGAATTACTTGATGATGTTCATGAATGAGAGGTTCTCCACTAACACACAAACACACACACACACACACACACACACAGAGGCCCTATACCGTCAAACAGCTTGGCTTGTCCGTGGCCATCGCTCTGTAAGCCTCTGAATAGCTTGTACCCGGCGTCGGGGCTGGCCAGCAGCAGCCGGAAACGCTGTGGACAGAAACACAAGAGACAAACATAACAGTGGCTGCACCGTATCATGAGAGCTTCAACTATGCCACCACATCTGAAACAGCATGTCACCATCGAGCAGTAACAGCCGAGGGCAACGTGAGAGCCTGTTTGTTGTCTCTTCTCACAACACAAAAGTTTTTATCGTACGATGTCTATGACCATTATTATTAATACTATTTCTTAACACTGATTGTTTGTGAATTTTATATTGTTAGTTGTAAAGCACTTTGTTACTTGTATTGGAAAGTTACTACTGTTATTGTGTCATATTTTCTGCCACCAATGAAGTTATGGTTTTCTCTATTTGTTTGTTGGTTGGTCACAAAAATTACAGTTTGGATCCTGGACTTTTTTACCCCACTTTCTTAAACATTGCACGATGGCGTTTATCAACGTTTTTTTTCCCTGGGGGAATAAATTGTGGATCTTAATGAAAGGAATCAGGCAGATTCAAGGGAGTGATGTGTGAAGTTGTAGTTTATTATCTCCGCCAAATAATAAACTGGCCTTTGGTGGAGGTGCAGTCTGAGCTCTACTGAGTGCCATTCTATTTTGTTTCAGTTTCAAACTGTGGTATCTTTACCTTTCTGTCAGGTGCAGGAACAAACGTCATGAATTCATCGACGTGGCCGACAGTGAGCCAATCGGAATACAAGGCAATTGGCTCCTGAACCATCTGGGCCCACAGGAAGTCCTGAACCACTTTGGTCATGTTGCGTCCTTTAGTTGCCCTGAAGGACATGAACAGATGCACGTGTTCAGACATCTTCTGTTCAACATGCTGAACTGAACTAAAGCTGTCCGTACATTCCTGGTAAGTCAGGGGAACTTGAGGACTCACGTGGGGAAAGCCACTCCAATGATGATTCGGCCCAGGGGGTAGTTTCTCCCGTCCACAGTAACAGGAGGACTAACCTCCAGGTTCCCGAACGAGTCCAGACTGCTCACGTCCTTTCTCCTGGCCATCCTCGTCACGTAGCCAAAGTCAGGGCCCTGAAGATTTGAAATTATATCAGATAGGAGACAAAATCATGTTTCTATAGGAACGTTTCATAGTCTGGAAGCTTTTAAGGATTACCAGCAGCTCGTTGTATGGAAAGTCCTGGAGTTCTCCATCTCGAGGGGAATCCAGAACAACAGGGAACCGGTGATGAGGTGAGTCGATGTAACCGAACTCCAGCTCATCCTGAAACATCATATATACGTTATGTTTTCTGCTCTGTTTGAGTTCTTATCGGATATTCAACATAACAACATTATGATTTCTGCATGAATGCTTTGTACAAGTTTTGTGTTTCATATACATTTTCCTCGTTTTTTTAATGATTTCATTGTTACCAGATCAACTCATTTTTTGTTGTGCGGTGATGCAACTTCTCCTCCTTCTCTGAAACCTATGACACAGCGAAGGCACTTCCTGTTTCACACCACATGTTATGACTCGCCGTGTTCTAATGAAGATTTACCGACTTGCTCGTCACGGGCCCGGACGCTTTCTGAAGTTTCTTGTATTCTCGCACGATTACTCATGTCAATTACACAACTCATAGTATTTATAAACGGAATTTCCAACTCATTCAATCGGGATTTCGTTTTGAAGCCTTTAGCCTAACGAGGAAAACTCAATGGATAAAGTGGAAGAAGTCTCAAAAACTTTAAAGATGTGAAAAAGAAGCAAACATCAAATTATTGCAAATGACAGTTGAAATCTACATTGCAGCGGATTTATTTTCTGACCTGCATCCATCGATCTCCTCTGTTCAAATACTCGTGGCAAATCTTCAGCTTGTAGCCGCTGCTCTTCACAAGTTTCATCATGCCTTTAAGGAACTGGTAGTTATCAGATGTGCTGGGAAAGCAAACCACAGGCAGACATGCAGATTTCATCAGGAGATATGTGGCAATTTTTCATGTCATTTCATTAATCAAAAGACTAAAGTTGATTTGGTATAAATGTACATTTATTATGAAATGATGTTTAAATATGCAAATATGCATTTAGATGTAACTTTTGCTGTACTTAGGGTTCAATTGTGCCAAGTTAAGAATTACTGCCCAAAATAATGACTGATACCTGACAGCAGATTTAGGATATATGGTTTCAGCCTCTTGTTAGGTAGTGCATAATTGCTTTTGATAGTAAATGTTAACAATGCACATTGCATTGCTGCTTCAGTTTTGTACTGTGCAGTTAGCACTACCTCAAGCAGAAGCTAGAAGCCACAGAAATACCAGTTTGCAGAAGCATGAGTCTTGTGAGTTGGTGGGCAAAATCGTACTTCAGCTGTCCAATACAAACAAACTATCTCCATTGTATACTATGTTACATTCTATAGTAGTACAAAAACAATTGACGTTAGGAATATAATTGTATTTCCGCAAAAGGATTTTCCACATATTTAAATTCTCCCAATTTAAAAGTACAACCCAAAAGCTTCTAGCAGGTGAGTGACTGTTCAAAAATAGTTGAAGCATTTCCTCAGTTGTACGAGTTCAAATTGAAGTGAGTGTGCAAGACTGTGCCCGTGACTAACATCATCTTTATTATTCATCAGTCTTCTCTTACCTGCACACAAACACCTCTACAGGCTGCAGGGTGTTGGGTGTCATGATCCAGGGCGCCACTCGGAACACCACCGTGTCTGTGAAAATGGGCGTCTCCGGGATCCCCTGTGGAAACAAGAGAAGCTGCTGAGGAACGACGGTTAAACAAACTCAAGTCTAATCATTGTTTTGCGTTAAACAGTTTCATGAAAAAAAAAAAGTTTATTTATGTTGCTGACACTCAAAGGTTATTCTCGTCCTTGGAAACATTTGTTATTATTAGCAAAGAACATCACCAAATTCAAAGGTTAATTTAATAGATATTTGGGAGCAATACACCAGATCATAAGAAAAGATCATTAAGAGTAAAACTATGGACCTTGACTTCAGATTATTGGGGAAAGTATATTTCTATTGTTTGCAATTTCCTAAGATACAAGTCAATTAAAATACAGACAAGCAGAAAAGGGAGTTGGAGATGAGAGAACGGTGTGAGTGCCGTGCTGCAGGTCTTAACTGTGCTAATGGGCTCCAACAGACTGAGGTTGATTCTGAGGAGGCCTTCGAAGTCCTTGTCGGGAAACCTGAGGCCCTCCACGTAAAACTTCATCTCTGCTTTGTCGCCGAGGTACGGCACTTCCTGTGACAGCACCTCACTGTGCAGCACCAGTGGATAGTCCTTCAACGGGGAGCTATAGACGAAGTTCGCTGGTGAAATGAGATAAACAACATTCAAATACTGAGGCACCGAGTTTTGGTAGAGGAAAGAAATAACAGTTAAAAAAGGGGATGAACATAAAAGATGAAAATAGTGCGAAGCCTGAAATTGACAGGCTGCATTACATGCATCATGCATCATCTGTTTTCGGGGGCTTTCGTCTTTACTCACTTATGGCGTTGTTCGTGTTGAGGGACCTGGACCTGAACACTCTCATGCTCTCTGCGTCGCCCTGCGAGATGTGCAGGGTGAGCTTGTAGCCCTCTGGGAGCTTTGCAGGGCCTCTGGTCCTCAGCACCATGAGCGACATGTCCTTCAGATCTGCACCAACGCAAACAAAGACTCATGAGAGCCCGAAGACCACAGACTTTACCCTGAGGTATTCAACTTGATATTTTTTTTCACATTCATCTCTTGTGATGAAGCTAAACACAGACAGCGCGTGGTCAGCTACACACACACACACACACACACACAGGTACACACACGAAAGTCGAGCTGCAGCTTAAATTAACACCCGTTTATAATATCAAATTTCAGCTCTACTGGTTTCTCCACTTCAAGGTCATTTGATAGGTCGGTTTTATCAGCCCAGCCTCTTTACATTTCTCTTTAATCAGTAATTTTCCATGTCGCCTATTTATTCAGCTGACTTTGCCAAAGCAAACACGTCTTGCTTTTCATAATTAAGCTCCCGGTACAGACAGAAGAACATAGTCACTGTTAAACCCTCTCACCTGACAGCTTGGAGATGCGGCCCTGGTCGGAGTCCTGTTCCTTCATATAGGTCCGCTCGGAGTCACAGTTGACCAATAGGATGGCTCCATGTCCTTTAGGACCCCACGTCCAGGAGCCCTGACAAGGTTTCAACAAGCCAGACACGGGAGTTGAGTTATTTCACAGATTTGCTGCTCTGTGTTTCACAGCATTGAACAGAGTACGAACTCCAGGGCTGTAACGTGTGCATATTAAACTGTCAAACAAGGAAACATTCAGGAAGTTGACAAAGCAAAACTTTAAACCATCTCTGACATAAGCCCCTTCAGGCATCTATAGAGAAATTATCTCATGCAGAGTTTACAGCAGACAGGTTTGAAGACTTAAATAGGACGCAGGAGCTCTATAAATAAAAGAGGAAATGTGCCGCGCAGAGTGACTTCAATGAATCGAATCCTATTCATTAAAATTGTTGTGTTATTGTTTATCAGAAAGTGAGGAAAACAGAAAGTCCCTCCATCGTTGGTGTCAAACTTTGCGCTGTCATCTTGAACTGTCACTGAGAGATCACCTTGTTAGGGTTGTTTTTCTCCACCACACCGTCTCTGTCCGCATCCACATCCAGAGAGATCTCTGTGGGACAGACACATTCAAGATAGTGGCTCCTATCATGATACAACTATTGTTTTCAAAAGGCTATTCGTATATATTTCCATATCACAGTCAAGCACGTTGCTCTGAACTTGAATATTTGCAATATAAAGATGGTTCTGGATAAAAAAATATGAGTTCTGACTGAAATCTGATTTGATTTAAACACACAACTAGTGTTCCGCTGACAAATTATTAACATAATTAGTTGTTACATGCTTTATATACATTTTAATAGAATAAATGTGTGTTGCATTTCAATGTTTTAACTTACCAACGGCTGTCAGGTGCAGGATCGCTCTCCCCAACACCTCGGTCTTCTCCCCATAGTACCTGACAGACAGCTAATAAAACAAAAGCACAAATTATTTAGATTCTCAAAATGAGAATGCTTGAAACCACATATTTTAAGATAATGATTTGCATATTGCAACTGAGCTCTTTTTAATGTGGAATATCCCTCTGGTTCTGTAAAAAAAACAAACAGGTACGGGTGCCTTCAGGAGGGCGACACTGAGTTTGATTTATTTCCAGTAGAGTCGAAGTCTTCTCTTGAAATGTAAAAGTTTATTTTTTAACATGCAGTGTTTTTGCTTTGGGCTCCATGACAGACTCATATTCATCCTTTGAATTTGCATTTTGCCAGCTCGTTTCCCGGAGCCGTTCCCGTCCCACTTCTCCCACATTTTGAAATATGACACTTTGTGACAACGGTGTCGTGCCACTTTACCTTGCCATCATATTCATGCTCGCTGGCGCGGCTCATGCTGATGAGCAGCACCGAGTTCCCATTGAGAGGGATGGGGGAGAGGTGGGAGGTCTCCTGGGGCGGGGGGCTGATGCTGCACTGAACGCAAGGGGTGCACTTCACAGAGAAGAACTTGGAGTTGGGTGGGGCGCTCCTGAGAACAAGAGAAAGAGACGGTTATTAGGGCTGCGTCTGAACACCACAAAGACACGTTACCGCCACAGAGGAGGTCAGAGAAAGACAACAGACGTCTAAAAAGTGACCAAATGAAGAACTGGAATTGGAGTCGACAGACTGGGACACCTCATACTTCCCCTGTCTACCACCTCTCCACCACATGTTGTCGAAGTCAGCTGTTGTGCTCTGATGTCACTATCACCGGTTTGTTTAAGAACAGATTAAAAATGCTCAGCTGACAATTCGTGCATTGTCAGAATTATTGGGGTGATCACAATAAAGACATTATTTATCATTAAAAAAACATTTAAAATCACCTCCCCTCTACCCACCCACACACACACACCTATAGACACACCTGGACAGCTGTTTACACAACGTTACAATTAGACCATGTCTGTTATTCTTTATCTATTTAGTCGTACCTGCAATTCTCATGTCAGCTTCCATCTATTCATTCAATATGTGGAATTTCAGTCAGTAGCCGTTCAGTTTCCCAATGTGTGTTTGTACAATATTCATCTATTATTCTTTTATTGAGTCTTTATTTTTACTTTAGATAGGTTTAAGACCAAATTAAGAAACCGTACCATTCTAAAATATATTTGTGTCAAACTGATATTGTACGGTGCCCTTTTATTGTGTTTGGTCTGAATGACGATAAAGTTAATTTTTTATTTGTCGAACATTTGAAGCCTCCTTGTGGCTCCTGCTGAACTGTGGACTTTGTCCCCGATATCTCATATTAGAAAACATCTCTTTACTGCAATTGACAGAAGGAACAGTAATGAGTATCTGTTTCAGACAGACTTACATGTATGTAAACCGAATCTTTCAGATACTAAAACCGCTCTCCTCTCCTGGGAAAATGCAGCTTCTATTGTTGCAGATTCCAAAGGACCGCGGGAGGCTGTGCCGTGTGACACTCCCCACATTAATCCGGTCCTGCTCTGTTGTGTAGGCTGGCATTTGGCAGATCCGTATAGCCCACATTTCTTTGGTACAACAAAGTCTCTCCTGTTGGCAGCACAGTGTACAGTTGATAGCAACAACAGACGTCTGTTGATTCTCTCCACAGTGCAAACAAAAGACGACCTACACCACCAGGAACTGAACCAACTATCCTTTCCTCATTCATGTTGACATAGGTTAACTACCTAGATGCAGTTAGGCTAGGGTTAACTGTTTCCAGTTGATAAAGGTTAAACCAAAACACACAGGATTGTGGATATAGCTAAATTAACTTTATATCGATATAGTTAACGCGCTTCTCCACATCCTTGTTGATATAGGTAAGGCATAGACATATTTGTCTTTGTCCAACCTGTACATATAAACAGTTACAGGTAGTCTAGATATAAGGGACACCACTCAGTGGGATGCAGTACAATATAATAATAAAAAAGCAGTTGTATTTAATACATTGGCGATTAAGGAATCTATACTTAATCTATAATCAATGAAAGTGATGTATGCAGATGAAATAGTAATGCATCAACCCTGCAGTAACTTCCAGCTTCATTGTGGTTTTAACCCTCATTTTTGTTGATGTAACTATGGTTTGTGTTGTTTTGTAACTGTAGACGCACATTATACTGAGTAATACTTCTAAAATAGCCCCTGCTGCAGTCTACCCTTGTAGGTATGAATGGGGTGGTCGTTATATTAGAGATGCTGTCATTCAACACAAATGATTACTGATAGCTGATTGGACAAGAGTCTCACCTGTTCAGGTTCACGTTGAGTTCCGAGCCAACCACGTATACAATTCTTGTAGTTTTGTCATAATCTACTCTGAGAGTCCTGGGGTGGATCATGGCTGCAGTCGTCCCCCACGGTCAACCTGCTACTGACAGACAAATGTCCTGGTACCGTTACTAGATGCAGCCTTGTTATTACAGCCTTGTGATTACTGACTCTCCTCAGTGCAGAAGCTCAACGAGTGATTATGAGGCTGCAGCTCCTGTATGCTCGGCCTCTGATTGGTCAGTCAAATGCCCAGCCCACCACAGCCACCCCCAAGGTCCACCCCCAGTCAGCTCTCCCTTTCCTTTGTCTTCTGTCGCTCTCCGTGTCTCTCTCTTTCTCTTTCGTCGCATTGTTTGCTCAGGTCTCTTGCATTTCTTTATTTAGAGAAAAAGTTTGAATATAGGGCGGGAAAAATGGAGTTGAAGTTTTTTGTCTTTCCCATTTATCTCTGAGAACATTACTATACCAATGGCTTGACACTTCTAAATTTAGTCTAAATGCTATAAAAAATACAAAATAGAGAAAAAACATGATATTAAAAATATTAACCATAAAATAAATGTTAATACAGATTTTATTTTACATCGTATTGGTGTCTTGCGAGGGCCAGCTGTGGTTCCAAACCATCATTGTGAGCACATATTGGATTGTCCTCACAAATTCAAAAGGTTGTTTGAGGGTTTAATGTTAATCCTTTAGTTGTGATGGTTATGGTCAGGGTAAGGGGCTAGGGAATGCATTATGCAAATGAGTGTCCTCACAACTATAGAAATGTGTGTGTGTACCTATGTACGGGTGTCTGTGTTTGTTACTGTAATTATATCTAAGTGAGGACATTTTGACCGGTCCTCACTTACTCAAATGGCTGTTTGAGGGTTAAGACTTGGTGGAAGGGTTAGGGTTGGGGTAAGACATTTAGTTTGGATGATTAGGGTTATGGTAGGGGATAGGGAATGCATCGTGCCAAAGAGTGTCCTCACTAAGATAGAAATTCCAATGTCTGTGTGTGTGTGCTCTTGTACAGCTATCTTTGTGAGGACCAGATGAGCCTACAACCTACGGAGTGAGGACATTTTGGGAATGTGAGGACCTTTTGGCCTGTCCTCACTTTGGGACAGCCCTTTAATGGACTGTTTCGGGGTTAATACTTGGTTTTAGGGTTAGGGTTAGAATTGGGTTAAGATTAAGGGTTAGGGTGAGGCTTTTAGTTTGGATGGTTAGGGTTAAGGTAAGGGACTGTGGAGTGCATTATGCCAATCACTAAGCTGTACAACCGTGTGTGTGTGTGTGTGTGTGAGTGTGTGTGTGTGTGTGTGTGTGTGTGCGTGTGTGTGTGTGTGTGTGTGTGTGTGTGTGTGCGTGTGTGTGTTGCAGGATGATCTGATTTCAGTTTACCTGCTCAGGTTTGTCTTCAGAGTGGTCCCAACAACGTGGAGGGCAGCCTGAGGACTCGCTGTGTCCAGGCGACATGTTCGGTGGTGTCCTGCGCTTCCTGCGCTTCCTATTCTCCTCCTCTGCAAGAACTCAGGTATCCTGGTCTGTGACACCTGTTGAAACATTGTCGGTCGTTTCCCTGCCTCAGATGGTTGGAGGATTTGTTGAGCTGTTGTCCTGGCGCTGCAAAATCTGGAGAGGAGGTCTGGACAAGGCAGCCTCTCGGTTTGTTTGTCAGGGAAAAGGAGAGAAGAGCCCGGGGGATAATAACCCAGGTATGACTGGTCTTGACTAGACCAATGGGTGAGGCTCCTTCTGCAGGGCGGCCCAATCCTGAGGGTGTGGCCAACCTGCCGGGACAGAGACCAAGAATTTCAACAAAGACAGTTATCTCATAAAGGTTTTACCCTGAGGAGTAAAAGTTAGCATGAGAATCTTTTGCAAATATACATAGTTTAATATTTAGTTTGCATGTGCATCATGTTCATCATCCAACTGTTACCTATATCAATCAATCAATCAATCAATCAATCTATCTATCTATCTATCTATCTATCTATCTATCTATCTATCTATCTATCTATCTATCTATCTATCTATCTATCTATCTATCTATCTATCTATCTATCTATCTGTCTGTCTGTCTGTCTGTCTGTCTGTCTGTCTGTCTGTCTAGCGATCTATTATATTAATACCATATTAATTCTGTTTCATCGGATGTTCTTTATTTTGACAGTTTTATTCAACTGTTGTAACAAATAAAGTTTACTAATATTATTACTTACAATAATGTTGAATTCCTTAAGGGATATATTGCATAACTTGCATAATAAGAACTGTTCACTCATGTAGGAAAAAAAGAGGGATTACGTGTTGATTAAAAAAAACATATTTTATGTGTTGTGTGATGTGCTTTTTAAATGTTGAATCAGCCAATGTGGCATGACAAGGCTGATTTGTTCATCACTCTCCACTGGGTTTGCTGCTGTGATGAGTTGAAGTTATGTAATACTTCAACTTCAACTACTTACACCGCTGAAGAAGAATGTCAGATGGCTTCTGCATTTATAACTAATTATCTGGCCCTCTCCAGTGGTGAGGTCCGTCATCAATATTATTGTTCTATTCATCTTAATGTGGAGCATATTCAAGTATAAAGTTTTATAAATTACCAAAAACTTTGAGAGAAAGGACGTGGTGTTTGAGCACAGGAGGTCTGGTTGGACTTGGAATTTATTTGTATAGTTCATGATAACACTCAGAGCATAAACAACAATTCAAAAACACATCAGCAAGCATACAAATAAATTATATATTGTAAGCTTTAAAAAACACAATGGAAGTCGTTTAAAACCTCGATTTATATAACAGCTTGTACAGCTCCTCCCCTCTGTCAAAAGGTGAACTGTGAAAAACATGAGCCCCAATATTTCTCTCAACACCAAAAACTAATCGTATACCCATATTTATTTACTTTAGTCATGTTCCTACCTTTGCCTTTGCAAACAACACTAACCACAAGGACGTGAACAACATTTTAAAACTGCAGCTGCTCGGGAAAAACTTTCTGCTGTGGAAAGTGGCCCCACATAAAAACACATTGGAGCGAGGTCAAATCAAATCACTGCAAATGTTTGACAGGCCCGACTACTGGCCAATGGGATAGGTGTAAACATGCTACCGGGGGCGGGATCTAAGGTATCCCAGTATCCTCCACTCCAGGTGCTTTGTTGTTCTTGTGGGACAGAAAGACGCAGGAAATACTCGTGAATTATCCGTGATTCGCACGGGTTAAGTGGGGATAACGTTTCCCCGGGTTAATTCAGTCTGAACCAGGTCAAAGTGCGGGGTTAAAGCGATGTCATGCGGGGGAAACACGCGTATTTGTGGAACTGAGCAGTGAGTTAGCATTAGCTTCCTCCCCGCGGAGAGAGAGGGTGTCCGGACTGGAGCGGAAGAGGAGAAACCCACCGGGATGCCTCACGCAAGTTGGGGGAAACTGTGTTTCACCGTCCCTCCCGGACTCCCTGGACTTTAAACACGGAGGATGAGCCGGTGCCGCTGATACAGGAACTACAAGAAGCGTTCGGCGGCGGTCCTTTGGCTGTGAAACGTGCCACTTTAGCGAGTTAGCCACGTAGCCTCCCGGCAGGAAGACGCTTTAAAATGGCGGAGGGTTGGCCCGTTGCTTCGGCCCTTGTCCTCACGCTGCTCGGCCTGGCTGCCTGGGCCCTCGAGGCTTGTCCGGCTCCATGCTCGTGTTCCAACGGGCCAGACGGGTCCCGGGTCATGGACTGTAACAGGAAGAGGCTGTCGGCGGCTCCTCTGGACCCAGAAGACGGGATAACACAAGTGTAAGTGAGCTAGCACTGAATGCACTGCTTTGATTTGTTGCTGCAGCGTTACACACCAACACACACCGTTTACATCTTAATATTCGACTTTTGACCTTCACTCTATTCGATGTTATTCATTTAATTTGCTCTTTGGGACATATGGTAATTGTAGATTGTTTTATTATGATTTTAAAAGAATGATAATCAAACTCACTTCACAAGTCACAGTGAAACCACCTAATAGTCTTTAAACTCAGTATTTTAGGTACTGCTAGTTCATCTAAATCAGTCAAAACAACTGCAGTTATTTTTTGGATAGCACAGGTTTTATTATTCTGTTTTATTACACACATGTTGAGTCCTGGTTTGTGCTGCTGTTCTTTTTATTACTTTTAATTACAATATTTAATCATCATGTTTATATTGCCCCTTTGACCTTCCCTTCATGTGTAAATGATCTACAGTGTTTTTCTTATAATGAATTAAAAAGAATGATGATCAAATCCAAGCTCACTTAACCAGTCATAATGAAACAAGTTACTTTATAACTGGGATATTAACCTAATAGTCTTTAGACTCAGTCACCAGTTAGTGGTTTTATACTCTTCTTTATGAGCAGAGACGGACAAACACCGTTTATAATAAACTGATAAACGGAAGAAATATTTGTATAAACCAGAGGTGGATCAATTATGTGTCTTACCTGTTCACTGTACTCGCACAATACAGAGGCTATATAACAATATATATTTTTATTTACAATGCTATTGATAAAAATGATATCACAATAGTTGCTGATCTTGTTTTATGGTCCAGCCCAAGTATAAAGGAACAATTTGTTGTTATTTTGAGAAGGAGATATTTATTTTTGTAATTTGACCGCTGCGATTTATGTAAACATTCGTCACCTAATGTCCCTTTTCCGCTGCTTGTCATTTCAGCACCATGAATCACAACGAGCTGACTGCTCTTCCGTTTCTTGGAGATGTTTCCTCAAACATCACCTCGCTGTCATTGTAAGTACACGCTCCCCTTCTGGGTTTCCTGTTATTTCAAAATATTCCCCCATTTAAGACACAAACACTCTTGACGTATACATGATTCAGCATGTATCAATAGGTACAAATATGGCATTTAACACTGACTCTGAGGCTCAGATGTCTTTTAATGTGTCGTAGACAAATGTACTAATGCAAAACACTTGACTTTTTTCTTGACTTTGAGTAAACCATCACTATAGCATGCCATAGTAATCAGTAACATTCTGATTGTGAAGACTAATAAGTTTTTTATTTTATGATTCAGAGTCCACAATCGGATCTCGGAGCTGTCGATGCACCAGCTGCAGCCCTACATCTCCCTGGAGACGCTGGACCTTACGTCCAACTCTATCTCTGAGCTCAAAGCTGGATCCTTCCCCTTCATGCAGCTGAAATATCTGTAAGTACTCGATCCTCATCTCAGTTATCTTCAATAATTATATGATCAACAAAGTTAAAATTAATTGATTCGTAAAATCAGTTGACAATACAATGAAAGTGAAACGATAACACTAGTGAGTGTTAACCATGTGTAACACATCTCCGAAGGCTGCACATAGTTCTTTGTGTTACTTGCTAGTAACTAAAGGTCTAAGAAGGAAGAATGGGCTGAAGACTCTGTATAATACAACAGTATGATGATGTAGCATTTATGGCTGTTCTAGGTATTAAAGCAGAGCAGTACTGCACAGACTATTCAATTTCAAATAGGTCACAACACTAAAGACATCTTGTATTGGTTAGTTTGCCATTGATAATGAAGCATCCTGTTGTTGACAAACAGACTTTGTTGGCCTCCTCTTGTGGATATTCACACGTACAGTTGAGGCAAACGTTATGTTCCTGACTAATTTTCGATCCAATGTTTCTGCTCTTTTAGGAATTTGAGTAATAACAAGATCAGTGTCCTCGAGCCCGGTTGCTTTGAAAACATCTCCAGCTCCCTGCTGGTGCTGAAGCTGAACAGGAACAGATTGGCTCTGCTGCCATCCAAAGTCTTCAGACTCCCTCAACTTCAGTTCCTGTAAGTATTGTATGATTTTGTTTATGATGCCACAGTAAAATCAGTGGAGACAAGCCAATAATTAAGCTGCTGATAGTTGACAGACATATCTGTGGGTTATAATTCAGTTTTTAACAATTCCTTCTGGGCAGAATTTAGGGTGAATCTTATTATGAATGTTGCATTTACCCTCTTGTGTTTTTCATAGTGAAATGAAGCGTAACAGGATCAAGATAGTGGACAGCCTCACATTCAAAGGGATGGACTCACTGAAGTCACTGAAGATGCAGAGGAATGGCATCACTAAGCTCATGGATGGAGCCTTTTTTGGACTTAACAACATCGAAGAACTGTAAGTAAAGTGTTAAAGACTCTCCTTTAAAATGACTTTCAACATTGTGTTCATCAGTGATAAAGACTTAAAACATCTGGAATTGTCTCTGAAGAAATTAAACAATTTATCTCAGAACAATTATTCAGTTAACGTCATTATGTTTTTTTGATTTGTGTCTCAGAGAACTGGAGCACAACAACCTAACGGAGGTCAACAAAGGTTGGCTGTATGGCCTGCGCATGCTGCGTATCCTGCGGGTCAGCCAAAATGCAGTCAGCATCATCCGACCAGATGCCTGGGAATTCTGCCAAAAGCTTGAGGAACTGTAAGTGTGTTTGCTTCACAGCTAAAATCCTCATACAGAGTCTCCACTTTCGTACATTAGCCCAGACCTCTGAGATTCATTCTGAATGCTCAGAGGCCTTACTCTTATTCTGCTGCAGTTTTGAGACGTATCTGGAGCTGATTTCCTTGTGCAGAACCGTTTTTTTAATGCTGACACACATTAGCATGTAAGAATGGTGTCGACTGGAGGGAAGGCTTGAACTAATCCTTATCATATTTGTCCTTGTTTTCTGCAGAGACTTGTCCTTTAATCATTTGACTCGACTGGAGGAGACGGCTTTTGTGGGATTAGGTTTCTTGGAGAGCCTGAACCTGGGAGACAACTCCATCAGCCATTTGGGAGAGGGAGTGTTCAGTGGTCTGTCAAGTCTGCGTACACTGTGAGTTCTCTGCCTGTTTAAAATATCTCCTCTTTGATCTTAGAAGTGTAATGACGTTTACTTTTCAAAATATAACCAAGTCCTGACATGTTCTTGGCTCTGTGCATTCTCGTGAAGGCCGCTGACAAAAGTAGGTCTGCTTGATTCACCCCTCGTGTCTAGGTCTAGTCCTGTCTTGAATATGTTTCCTAAGTACTCCTAAGTAGTTTAGAGAAATAACATTAGAAATCGTGTGTGTCTTTATCCTCAGATATAGTCTTTGTTGAGTTCTGATTCTGTCTGTTTGTTTTCCTGTTGAGACTTAGATCAAACCACCCAATGTGTAGCACCATAGTAGTATCCTGTTCTCTTGGTTAGCCTAACCCTCTGTCCTGCCATCCACTGTGCGGATCATGCAAATGTCACATGAGTCTCAATGTGAACTCTCTACAAGACAGCTCAGTTTTACATTAATGAGAACTTTACCATGCCCATACAATTGGGAGACCTTCATGGATAGGAAAGTGGTCTCAGACATTTGAACCCCACTGTATAAAATATCTGAGATGCAGTGAGTCTGTGTCATCCGTGTAAAACCTGTGTAGGTTGTGTAGGTTTAGGTTGCTGTGGTGCTTTGTCAGGCTTGAGAAAGAAGACAAGTCTCTACACTTTAGCTGAGGCAAGAGGCCAAGAGATGAAGGGTTGTTAATACTTTGGCAGCGTGGGAAGAGCTTGACTTTTTTCATATTTCATCACGCAGCTATAAATGATGTCAACAGCGCCTTTCTTTAAATAACTCAGCGGCTCTGGCTTTTGTCGGGGGAGAGATAGTGATCGTTTTTTTCTTTAGGGTGTGAAAATAAGTTAATATTATGCACTCTTCTATTTATTAAATTAATGGGAGTTATGCGTTACACTCCTTCTGTATTTATGAACCCCATAATAGTGCAGCAAAAAATTTAAGACATGGTTCAAAGTCGGCTGCATTTACCTATTTCGACTTGTAAAAATAAATGTGCTGTTCCAAAGTACTGCACAATCATTTAAATGTCATATTTAAATACATACTTTTATACATATTTACCCGTGTATTTAATCTAAATATATTTTTCACCCATTACCTCACTTTTTTCTGGATTCCCCAGACCCGATGCCAGACTCTGCATTAGTTTATAATCCCCAACAGACATTTCAAGATTCTTTGTTGCAGCCTTGTATTCTTCACCAGTCAAACTAGTTCCAGGTGCAAGTTGAGAACTTTTGAATCTTAAGCCTCTGAGCTGAAACCAGAAAGGAGTCATATTTGGGAGGTTGCCCGTCCTCTGAGCTTTCATGGGAGAGTTCCGAGGTTCTTTCAGAGGTGGCTGGGCATGAGGAAAGAGAAACAAAAGAGCCTGTGACCCGTCCTGTAAACACAAGGTTTCCAGTAAACCTGTGAACTGTAGCATTGCTAAACAGAGCCAATTAATTCCTCCTCATCTGAGCAGCAGGGGCAGCCAACTGTGACACTCTGTGGAAGCATGGTGTCTCAAATAGTTATTCTCCCGACTGAGAATCACAGCCACTGACAACCACAGCGGAGGATGGAGAGTCTCTGTGGTGTTTGCGGGAAAAAGCTTCAGATGTTCAGTTCGTGTGGAGTTTAAGATCGAATGTCTCTTTGTTTTCCAGAGATATCCGCAATAATGAAATCTCGTGGGCCATCGAAGACTCCATTGGCGTATTTAATGGAATGAAGAAGCTGAACACACTGTGAGTAAAAAACGATTTTGCAGATAAATATATAGATATGAGTGAATAGATTTAATTTCATACATCAATTGATGACTGTGAAATATGATTCATTTATTGAGATACAGCATTGTTCTGGTGTTGATTGTTAATTGATGAGCTGAACCTTTATTTTCATAGATATGCTTGACTCTGAATTTTAAGTTTTGTTTTACTGTTGCTCAAGTTTATTCTGACTTGTATTAAAAAGCTGCTCACATGTCCAAATTTAGCTGCAGCAATAGTTACTGACACACTGGTTCCACTGTGCAATAAAATATTACCCAGGAGCATCAATATGAAATATTTTCCTCTTCCAGAATCCTACAGCGGAACAAAATCAAATCAATCACGAGGAAAGCATTCGAGGGCCTGGAGGAGCTGGAGCACCTGTGAGTTAAACCACTGCACCAATCCTTTTTCTCCACACAGCCACACGTCCGTCTCAGGAGGATCTGTTGTTGTTGTTGTTGTTGAATGATTAAAGCTAGCAAAGGGCTTTTATTACCACGGTGCTGTTGTTGCCTTATGCCCGTGAAATGGGACGCCAGTCTGATCAAATCACATTGTAGGTGAGTCTAATCCATATTCCTGTCCCCCTCTGCAGGGACCTGAGCAAGAACGGCATCATGTCGATCCACCCGGAGGCGTTGTCCCACATGAAGCTCAAAGTGTTGTGAGTAGATGCTAAACTAAGCACATTTTTCCCCTTTGAACCCTAACCCTATGAATTAGTAAAAGGGGAGAATAACTTTACTTCCTTAACTGTTAAGACATTTGTTGTCTTACCAAAACCCACACATTTATTGGCTGTCATATTTCTAATGCAGCCTTCAAGTTGTAGCAACCTCTTACTTGTGAAAAGTTGCTGGAAATGTCAAGTCTCTTGACTTTTAAAATTTTTAATCAGCCTGTCTTAGGAGTGTCTCTCAAGCAGCGGTTAACGAAATGCACCAGCAGCTGTCAAACCCGGAATAAGGGTCTCGACAGCAGTCATATCCTCATGTGATTAATTACTCTGCAGCTTTAATAGACTATGGCACCATTTGCCTGGCAAGTGTATAAATTAGCTTTGACAGGGAACTAAGCCAGAGGAGCATAATGGCAACACCCATGTAATTGAAGTGTATTTTAGGACAAAGTGTGGTAACACAGCCTCCTAGAGGCTTTTGTGTCTATGAATTTAGATGTTGATCATGGAAACTAGGTGTTGATTTCTGTAAGGGTCGTTTCTTTCATAAATCTTGTTCATACCTTGAATAAGTCAGAAAGTGTTTGAATGCCCCTAAACTTTAGTGTTGTGATTTTCTGCTCAGGATGGATTTGATTGCAGCCTCCTTCGTTTGCTTTATAATTATAAGTTGTATAAGAAAACACAGCTTGATATTGATATATAGAGTAGAGCAGTGATTCTCAAATGGGGGTACGCGTACCCCTGGGGGTACTTGAAGGTACTCCAGGGGGTACTTGAGATTTTGTTTTTATATATTTAAAATTAGCATCCATTCAAAAATCCTTGAAAAATTGTTATTTAACAAACATTCAATAAAATATAAGTGTAAGTTCATGAACTAAATTTTATATTCAGTAGGCTTTTCAATTTAATTATCCTGAAAAAACAGAGTCTCCCCCATACCGATGGTTTGACCCAACCTGGCACAAGCCACCTGTCATCACCTGTCATCACCTGCCTTGAAAACTTCAACAATGGAGTCGAGTTGAAGTGCAGCAGCAATGCTGCTGAAACACGGAGGGACAAGTACCAAAGAAGGCGAAACCAGAGCAGAGAGCCTTCCCTAAACAACACCGTGAGAGCTAGTGCCTCTTCGGAGGGGCGCTAAAACGTAAAAGTTTTCTGTTGTGAAGTTAATGATTCATAACAAGAAGTCCGCGTCTCTACCGGTACCCTTTCAAAATAAAAGCATGTAATACAAAAGCCGAAATGAAATTGTATGACCTTAAAGCGAGCAAATATTTCACAATAAAATAACAGAAAGACACTTCAACAATATTAACAATAACATAGATTGGGTTATTTACACTTTTTGTTTTTTCTGTGGGGAGAGATTAGCCAACAGTGGCATTAAGCCACCACATCTTCAGCGGTATCTCCAGACAAAACATGAAAGTCATGTTGGTAAGCCACCTGAGTTTTTTAAGAGGAAACTTTCTGAATTCAGGTCATCTCAAGACACGATGCGAAAAGCCTCCCAGAAGCAAGCGGAAACAAGCTACCTGTCAGTAATCTTTTTGATCCTTAAAGAAGATATTTTAAGATGATAAATATTGAAAAAATATGTTTTGAGCTAATCTTTTATTTAAAACTGAGTTAATGATTTATTTTTTTGGAAGAAGTGTTTAGCTATAATTAATTTCATGAGTTCAGTTTGAGAACATATCTTTATTATGATCCCAAAAGAGGTCACTTTAAGTTGATAATTATTTTGATGTGCACAAATCTTTATTTATATTGAGATAATAATAGTTATTTTTTATATCTTTTTATTTCGAAATAGTTCAAGAGAGACCACTAAAAATGAGCAATGTTATGGACATTGACGGAGTTTTAAAATGCTTTGCGCTGGTTAGGGGGTACTCGGCAGAATTTTTTCTTCGAAGGGGGTACGTCACTGAAAAAAGGTTGAGAACCACTGGAGTAGAGAACAGATCTGTCTAATCAAGGTCATTTAAATCTTAATTTCGAAGGTCTTAATGCAAATTTGCCTTTAGAGATTAAACCATAAATCCCTTTATGGAAACCTCACATTTATATCAATGTGTTTAATTGTTTCTCTATTGTGATAATCCCAACTAATCTTTCTCTCATTCATCTCATGTTTTCTCAGTATACTGAACACAAGCAGCTTGCTGTGTGACTGCCACATGCAGTGGTTGGGGCCCTGGCTCACAGACAGTCTGTTCCAGCAGTCTGTCTCTGCTGTCTGTGCTCATCCGGCCAGTCTACTTGGTCGCAGCGTCCTGACCATCAGCCCGGAAGAGTTTGTTTGTGGTCAGTCTCGGTCTGATATCTTTTATTTGCTCTCAGTCTGATCCAGTTTCATAAACTTCAACTTCTTAAAAAAACATCGAGATAGATTCTGCAATGTTGTCAAAGTTGTATTTGTGTACTTTTCAAAAAAATAAATAGATTTTCTGACGTTAAGATAAAAACTGACAGAATGTAACACTCTCTTTTATGTCCCTGCCCCTCCACAGATGATTTTCCCAAACCTCACATAACAACTCACCCGGAGACGTCGGTGGCACTGCGGGGGAACAATGTGACTTTGAGCTGCGTTGCCACCAGCAGCAGTGATTTACCGATGACCACAGCTTGGAGGAAGGACGGGGAGGTGCTGTATGATGCAGAAGTCCAAAACTACGCCCGGTTTCAGGAGGGAGAGCTCATCTACACCACGATGCTCCACGTCCTTAACGTCAACTTTACTGACGAGGGGCGCTACCAGTGTGTGGTCTCAAATCACTTCGGCTCCAACTACTCCAACAGGGCCAAGCTTACTGTCAATGGTGAGTCTCTTTTCAAAAGAAAGTGATTGATGACACTGCCAGTGATTAGTGTTTCTCTTGTTCTTCACCCTTTTCCTCTAGGCTTTAAAGTGATATTGTTGACAGCATAGTATCTCTTGCATCTGTGCTTAGAGGACAATCCTGTATTTTTAAGATAGCAGATCCACACGATTGTTGCGGCCATTGTTTGATCTGACATCGATATATCTCTGCTTCTCTCTCCCCCTCTCTCAGAGCTACCATCTTTTCTGAAGACTCCCATGGACCTGACTATCAGGACAGGGACAATGGCCAGGCTGGAGTGCGCTGCCGAAGGTCATCCATCACCCCAGATTGCTTGGCAGAAGGACGGAGGCACAGACTTTCCTGCCGCTCGAGAGCGAAGGATGCACGTGATGCCGGATGATGACATCTTCTTCATCGCGGATGTGAAGACCGAAGACATGGGAGTTTACAGCTGCACGGCTCAGAATGCAGCTGGTAGCCTGTCGGCCAACGCCACTCTCACCGTCTTGGGTGAGTCACCTATCTAATAAGCAGAGCCTGTTACAGGTGTTTTACCACTGGGTCATTTCAGCTGAGTCACTCTGCCCTAGCGGGCTCCTTGTTTGAGTCTATCATCATTACCTTCTTATTTATATTCACACCACAACAGTTTTTACTAGTGACAATATAAATACAAACGTTGTGATGTCTTGACCCTGGAAACTATTTAAATATGGAAAGGAGTGACACAACAACAAACTTTATATGATCACATTCTTTAATGAATGGGCTTCAGCTACAAACGGGTGTATAAACATGTTTGTTATTGTAAAATATATTCTTAATAATAACGAGTCTGACCTCACACACATCTGTGCAGACAGTGTGACACACATGCCGCTGGAATAATCCTTTAAAAAAACAACAATAAACCTGTTCTCCTCCAGAAACTCCATCCTTCATGCGGCCGCTGGAAGACAGGACCGTGGCTCGTGGTGAAACTGCCGTGCTTCAGTGTATAGCTGGAGGCAGCCCCGCCCCTCGTCTCAACTGGACCAAAGATGACGGACCCCTGGTTCTGACAGAGCGCCACTTCTTCGCCGCCGCCAACCAGCTACTCATTATTGTAGACGCCGGTCCTGCCGATGCGGGGAAATACACCTGCATCATGTCAAATACTCTGGGAACGGAGCGCGGCCACATCTACCTCGGTGTCTCGCCGTCGCCGAACTGCGAAACGGGTGCAGGGTACGACCAGGACGGCTGGACCACCGTGGGCATCGTGGTGATCGTGGTGGTGTGCTGTGTGGTCGGAACCTCACTAGTCTGGGTCATTGTGATCTATCACATGCGCAGAAAGAGCGAGGACTACAGTATTTCAAATACAGGTCAGCAATTTAGACATATTAACCTTAATATATCAAACAAATGCATTTTATCTAAAGAGCACTGATTGGAAAGCATGAAATGTGTGTGTGGGGAAATCACTTTGATGTGAGACGACAGCTTTCCTCAGCTCTCGATGCCTTGAAACAAAATGTGCCTCTGTCTCTGTCAGATGAATTGAATTTGCCGGCAGACATCCCCAGCTACCTGTCCTCTCAGGGAACTCTGTCAGAGCCGCAGGAAGGATACAGTAACTCTGAAGCTGGCAGCCACCAACAACTCATGCCTCCTCTCTCCAATGGATACGTCCATAAAGGGACAGATGGTGAGTTATATTTGACATGTTTGGTTTAGCATCTGGATATATATAAACATGTTCTAAGCATACAATAAACTAACTGGTGCTTTAAAACTTGCTACTATAATCGCAGAATTGCCATTTAGTAAGAGAGAACACTTCTCTTCAGAGTTAGTGGATAAGTTCATACTGCACAAAAAGTAAAGTTAAAGTCCCTTTTACAATCCCTTTAATACTTGTATGAAGATTTTTCCCGTTGGGTTATATCAATATTTTGTTCACAAAAAAGGTGAAACCCTTTGATATTACAAAGATTACACAATTATTGCGTGGTGACAAGAAAATGAAATGCACAGTGATACACCGCCTCATTGCCTGCCTGTCATGCGAATACATTTCAAACATCTTTTAATTATGTACAGTTTTTCTGAGCCAAAGATTTCAGATGCCTCCTCGCTCATTAGGTGCTTGTGTCTGTTTTTGTGTTTTGGATCAAATCCCTGCTGAAACGAGACCCATGACTAATTATCACCAATGTCTCAGGTGTGTGTTATGGAGACACGAGCAGTGAGGTGGAAGCGGAGGGGAGCGGCGTGCTGCACTGCCGGGTCGGCTCTCTGTTCACTGGCCGCAGCAGTTTCCACCCTGGGGATCCCCGTGAGGGACTAGCTGGAGTCCCCACAGGTTAGTGTCAACGTGATGATGTGGGTTTTTCCTCGGCGTTGGTAGCAGCCACGAGCAGAAGCATTATGTGCTGGGTTTTGTGTTTGTCCATTGACATGAACACAATAGTAAATAACTGCTTTGAGAGATTTGCCACAGACGTTACATAATTCCCACTAGAATTGGAGATATAAATACATCTTTATTTTGATAAACGAATGTTTGCCCAAAGTACAAATATTTAAGATTGTCTTAAAGGCTTTAGAAAGATAATCCTGCTGGTTGTTTTTTCACCAGGTCCCAGTGTAACAGTCTTTATTTTTATTTCATGTGCACAGTTTGCATTAAATAAATGTTTTACTTGGATTACTTTAAGCAAATATGTGGCTAGTTTTAAACTAAGAATAAAGCCATGATCACCAACCCCTGCCAACTATAGTAACTAAGGATCTTCAAAATGTACCTGAGACAGGATGACCTGTCCACTGCTTCACCAGATGTGGTGCTAACATCTCAGACCTCAACTATCCCACCCATATCCTAAAATATGTCCAGAACCAGTTCCAACAGCTTCTGTGTGACAAGACGTAACTTCATAGAACCTCCTCTGGTTTTGTTTAGTGAGGAAGACCAGATCTTCATCACAGAATGATGTTGAATCATCTCTCTCTCTGAAGAATGAGCTGTTGTTTTTACTTTTATTGCAACTGGTATGAAAAGTTTGGATGTGAAATATCCTCAGAGTGTGTAAAGGCCATAAAACAATGATTAAATGACTTCTAATGAAATCCCAAACAATGTTTTGAAAACTGAAATGGTTTTCAGTCCTGAAACAAATGAGTACTGTTAGTTGTTGTCAGAACAATTATTAGTAATGAGTTCATTAATCTGAGTGGACTTGAGAGGCCATTTTGCAGCCACCATCAATCAAACTGATTAATTATTCTAATGGTGCTGCAGTTTTGAAAACAACTCACTGTTTGTTGCCACTTTCTTTGACAGGCGGTGCAGGTCAGCTGGTCATCTGCTCCGACTGCTACGACAACGCCAACATCTATTCCCGCACACGGGAGTACTGCCCGTACGCCTACCTGGGAGAGGACGACCCGCTGGACAAAGCTCTACCAGGCCTGAAGGAGAACTTCATCGAGCACGGCCAGCATGTGGACACGGCTCTGGAGAACCTCATCAGCAACCAGGACACGTCCCTCTTCCTCACGTCACATGACAAAAGGTCGAGCAGCCACACTCCCCCGCAGCACTACGCTAATGGTGAGACCTGGAAACAGAAATTCCTTTTCTACATTTCTAGAGCGGTGAACATTTGGGGTAAAATATTGAATTCATACCATCATGCAAAATATTGGGAAAAGAAAAGCAGTAAGTGTAAAAAACAATACTCCTCAAAATCAGGAGAAATATTCAAATTGCTGATTTAATCCAACCAACACTTTAAAATCTGAAAATCCTCATATTTCAGAAACTTCAGTTTTGTATCAATTAATTTCTGCTTTTACAAATAGTATGTGGTGGAGAATCTGTCTGTGCACGTTAAGTGTCGCCCTCTAACATCTGAGTCTCATCTTTGCAGATTCCCTCAGCAGGTCGTTCTGGGGAGACGGGGAAGATCTGTCCTCCAAACCTCGTCCCGGAGCGTCCCAGCACCCAGTGACTGTTCACAGGACCCCTCCCCTGGCGTCCACTGCAGAAGGGGCAGAGGGGCACATTGAGGCAGAGGCGGACTACTTCCCTATCCAATGCACACAGGACCACAGAAGTGCCTCTAATAGGACTAACCCTCAGGAGCACCCTGCTCCCACATAGGTCCTCACAGTCCATGTTCCACCTCTGACTCCTTGTTGCTGCACCCCTCCCCCCTCCTGTTCACCCACTACCTCCAAAGAGACTCCTCACATTCTGCCAAAGATGCTCTCTTGTATGTTTACATTCCTCTTTCACTCAAGAGGACACGCTAACGTTCTCCTCTGTGGAACGACTGCTGTGTCAGGCTGGAGAAATGGACCGGTGATTAAAGTGACCTCCTCCTCGACACCTCCACCTCTGCAGGGCTCTTATCCCCCCACGTCCTCCGCCACTCCTCTTTTCTCTCTCCACAGAGAGAAAGCTATGAATGTATGCTTTAAAGAGCCATGTTGGATGGGATTGTCCCTGCTGCTGCTGCTGAGGGGCTGAAATGGTTTGTTTCATCATTCCTGGTACTGACACCACATGACTGAACTAGACATTACAAACCATCTCTTTCCAACTCGGAGGGGAGGGGGGTTTAAATGGGGGACTATTGTAGCTCCCTCACCAGCAGATTGTGGTGGTTAATATAGGGAAGAACCTCAAAAGCATATGTACCACATTCCCACAGCTTTTCTGTCTGTAAACTATGCTATCTAGTATCCTGTTATGCAAATTCCAGAGACAGTTGAACACCAAACGTGGTGTATATTATGAATATATATGAATATATCCTATATCATCTTTATCTGATCTTGTTTTTTCGTCCTGTGTCAAACACAATCACTTCGTATCAGTTTGCTGGCTATTTTTTCTCGCGGTTGTCTCCTCGATGGCCTTATGTTTAACAAGGATGCTCAGTAACCTCATCAGGTGACATTATGGTTTGTAAACTGGAAGCACTGAATCGTTTTCCCCTTCTTCTCATGTCTTACAGGCACTTAATGCAATGGAGGTACAGTTTTAAACGGAATACATGCAGTTAGCCTGGAGACTAAACCAATCAGCGAGCTTATGTTTGTTTGCTCTTGCAAATCGGTCCATCCCCAACCGCCTGTCTGCTCAGACAGAATTCCTCCGACCTGCTGAGGTCGTTTAAATCCATGATCACGACTCTATTAAACAGAACTGGACATTTTCTCTAAAAGAAAACCTGCACTTAGGCTTCATCCATACGTGATACGTCTGCCGTCCACACTCCAGAGGCCTTTGTTAATATAAACATACAACTAAATGTATTAAGAGGTTCCAGACCCATTTGTAAATGCAGATCGGTGAGATAGTGTCAGGCTAACACGCCATGTTACTCTGTTAGGTTTCATCTCCACCATTTTTTCCCACAAAGTCCATGATCCTTACGCAGAAATTGATTAAGCCTTAAGTTTTCACCTGGGACTGAAATATGAGAATGTATTGTATTATTTTATACTTGTATGTATGTATGTATGTATGTATGTGTACATAAGGTTATGGTCCATGGCCTATAAGTCCATTTGCAGAGAGGTTTGAGATGTAAGCTGCAGTAACTCTTTTAACATTAAGCCTTTATTGTCCCGGCGCTGTCCAAATGTTTTTAAATGTTACCACACACTTCAGTCAGAAATTGTTTTTTATTTCCTCAACTGAGACTCTCAGTTCAATTATCAAACAGCCTTCAAACTCAGCAATACCTTTTCCAAATGTCTGCCTTCGCTTCTGAGGATGTGAAAATGAAAATGCCTTTGCTGTAAAAGAATGTGGACGTGTTTCAACAGGTTTTTTATCTCTGGTTCTCCTTAGAAATCCTCCTGTACTGTTGTAGCTCGGCAAAGCTCCGATCTCATTGGCTTTGTTTGTAACTGGCCTTGAAAACCTGCCTGTATGTGCTCTAGATATTCAGTCTGCAGTTTATTAGGTACATCTAGAAATACATGATTCAGTTTAATCCAACAGTGATGCAGTAAATGATACGTCTGACAACCTGTATTTTCTAGGTTTTTTTAAATTATTTCCATTTGTTGATAATCATGACTGCTACATTCTGCTCTTCTAGTTGTGACCAAGGAATGATTTCACCATTCACATCTCCTCCCTCTATAATGGGATATGGTACTCTGATTGGTTTATTGCATGTTACACTTAAAAAGACTAAGTACAAACTCTTTAAACCATGCAACTGTTGAATCCTTTTTTTAACACTTAAGCTTGGAAAAGAAGCAAAAAGCTTCATCACACTTTCTGCTTCTCTCTGGTTTGTGCAGACGTTTATTTCATGTCATTCTAGCAAACTTTTTTTCTTATTTTTGTCAATTTGCTAGAATCGGAACATCCCGTGCCTGTTTCTTCAAACGCCAGAAAACGAATTATCTTTCCTGACTCTCCTGAGTTCCTTTTGTACTCGACACACTCTCTGTTTCTGTGGAAGCAGGTATCTGATGGTTCTTTATGTCATTCTGGCTTATACCTCTGATCAGTTTCATGCCCCTTGAAAAAGTTAAAAAAGGAAACTTGCAGTGGCATGTCACCGTAATGGAGTTCCATGTCCCGGGGGGGAAATACATCAATTCAGTATTTATTATTTTCTGCCGACCCACTGAACACAATGTGCATTTATAATGTCTTACTCTCTGAAACGTCCTTTATGACTTTATACCAAAGTTTAGCAGTAACTGCTCTGGCAATATCCAATGCTGCTTTTTTGTATTGTTGAAGTTTTTCATTTTGTTTAGTATTTTTGGACCTTATTTACCTGTACATTCTGTAAAGCATGTCTAAAGAGACTTTTTGTTACATAGCCATTACTCTAACATTAAACATGAATTCTGATAATTTGGTTTGGATCTGTATTGTCTGTCCCAACACGTTGAAATAGGATTGAGACTGAGTTGTTTGTTGAGTCGCCCTGTCAGTAAAATATCAGACCAGACTCGTTCTGAAAACTCGAACAGACACAAGTTGGACATTTCTTGGTTGAAAATGTCAAAAATGTTTGCTTATAATTATAGTCAGACTTGACAGATCGTTGGAAGGCAGAAAGAAAAATTAGAGAAAGTGTTCCTGCAGGTTTTGATATTGGTTGCATGTGATTCCAGACACAAGGCTCTAAACCAAAATATGATTTCTCTACAGTGCGTGGAACGATTTAAAAGGCCAAGCCATCTGTAATCTGGATTTAGTCATGTGAAGCCAACGCAAAGCCGGCTAATATCAGTCTAAAAAGCTGTGGGTCCATCATCACTCTTGACAAGAGGAGATGGAACTAATTTTCCTGCCGGTGTTGCGGCGGCAGATCCAGAGGCGTCGTGTTTACAGGTTGTCAGAATGTGTGGTCGTCCATTGGAACATGACGACCTCAAGTAAATTATGAATTTATATTTTATATCCAAAAGGTCAAATAACTATTCAACACATGGAGAACAAAACAAAGGACAGCTTTAAAAATTAGGCTGAGAAAGAGAAAAGATTGTTCACCAATTTAAATATATTAAAGTCCCGTTAGTAACACACACATGAATTATGTTTGTTTAGATCAAGTTAACAAGTTATGTTTGTAAAATTGATAACTTTATTTGTCTGTGTGACCAATTAAAGTAATTCTTTACTCAAAGGGCCAAACTAACAAAGTATTTGACTTAAAGTATTACAACTGTTTTAAGAAAACCCATGACTTAATCCCTTAATCTTGTTTTTATTAACCAAAACCTACATTTTTAAATGAACTGAGACCCCACCCATGTTGTTCACCATCTGATAAACATCAACTTTGGAGAAGAAGTCATTCCCTGTGGTCAGAGGTGTTTTTTGTGTATTAACCCACATCACTAAACAAGTAGACTTCCCCACCTTCAGTATTAAAGATGTATCTTCGTAGCTGGTAGAGCTGCGTGTGCTTTTACTTTGAAAATATAAACAAAGAGATAATTCTATAAACCAGTTGAATGAATCAAATCGTGATAAACGAGCTCTGTGACCAGGTTGAATAGAAGTTTTAAAATCTATAATATTGTATCGAATCGCTATCTGTTCACTTTTTTGGGCCTTTTCTCCAAATCCAACCCTCCACTTCCTGCCTCAAGCTCAAGTGCCCCCCCGACTCGTCCTAAACACACTCCAGTGGACAACAAGTGGCACTCAGGTTGTGTGAGCCGCTCTGGAGAAAAACGCCATCAGAGATTACATGGGAGCTGCAGCACAAGGAGCAGCCAACAGGAAGAAAACATATCAGGGAAATTGTCAGGAAGATGGTCTCCATTTATCCTTTGTCATTTAGAGGAGCCACTGAAGATCAAGTAGAGGGTAGTGGATACCGAGCCGGTGCAGAGCTGACAACCAGACGAGGGGGAACATCTCCATCTATACAGCACTTCTTCTCTCAGACGTCATTCACACACTGGGGCAAATTGGGGGTTCAGTATCCGGCCCGTGGACACTTCAACGTGTGGATTGGAGGATCAAACCAACAACCTTCTGGCTAGCGGACAGCTCGCTCCAACTCCTGAACCACAGCTGGTATCATTAATGGATTTCAACCTGACCTAGAACGGCACATACCTCCACCTCGCGTAAGGCCCAGCGTCACTTTAATTTCAATCAAGCTGCACCACCGACAATCCCCTGAATATACAGTCCCATAAATGTGCCTGATCTGTTTTCATCAAAGGGTCCATGAATTATTCTCTGAGAAATCTGTGAAAATGTCAAAACACGCTCTGTCTCACTATGTCAAAGTGAGTGGGGGAAAATTCCTGGATTCGCCCTCTGTTCAGAATCTGCACAAAAATGTAATGGATTCTTTGAAACCCACATCCTTCCACCTAGTTCAGTGGGATCTGTCCAGAGTTCTTTGTCTAATGTTGCTGACAAACAAACAAACAAACAGACAGGGGGTGAAAACAATAATATTCTTGAAGCATGAATAAATCTGTAAATATTTCACATTGTCTTTAAGCTTCATTTCAGGTGTATATCAATCAGTGGCCCGGGTCATCCACAGAATAAGTCATTATTAAAAATGACTGTGGCACTAAAGTTTTAACTTTAACTTTAAATTCAGAAAAGGAAACAAAAAACTGTTCTTTGATTTCACATAAACGTTGAGTTGCATTATAGTTAAAATCAGTAAAGTATTGGTCTTCAGTGGTTCATTTAAAAGAAGCTCATTCGACACTTGACAGGACTTGACACTGACTCCAGAGATGCTGCCCTGATGTGTGAGCTGATGTTTCCTCTCGTAGTTGACGTTGTTACTCAGACATCACTTCTTAACAATCAACAACTTGGACATTACAGTTTGTTTTTACTGGCTCTGTTGTAAGACGTGAGCTTTAGTGATGATCTATCTCGTGTAGAAATAAAGACCAGACTAATTATCCAAATCCTCAAATTATCAAAATCCACCAAACTGAACCGGGGAGGTTTTGTTTGGCTAGGTGGAGCTGTGTGTCATTAATACTGTACTGTGACACAGGATGAGTTATCCCTGGAGATACAGCGACATTTACCAAATCAAATGAACTTTCTCTTCGGGTTTGCGTCATCGTCATTTCTATTAAGTTTCAGTAACAAATATAAACAACAGAAAACAGAGGATCTGTTCCAGCTCGTGCAGTTTGACACCTGTGCACGTTATGTATGAGCTCTCAGGAGCGGAGAGGAGTGAGCGCAGGAGGAAAAGGTCAGATCTACTGCTGCAGACCCGCTCATGCATGGTCACTGCGCTCGTGCACAGGAATTAAGGAAACGACGTGAAACTGGAAAACAAAGCTGTTTGAAGAGACGATTAAATCTATTAAACCCGTGTCTAATCATGCATGGGTGCATGCAGTGGAGCATAAGGAAGGTAAAAGACCTTAGGGAGGGCTGAACGGTGTGGAGTGCTCTGCTATCTTCAGTAGGTGGCGCTGTGGAGGCATCACCTGCCCCCCCCCCCCCCCATTCCCCCTCCTCCCCCAAAGATTAATACTGACATCACTTTACAAATTAAGAGTCTTAATTAGTTGTAATTTTGTTTTGCACGCTTAATATCAGGATTACATGCTCCGGGTGGTTTTAGTTGCACTCACGTGTTCCTCTGGGTCCGTGACACGCGCAGGAGTAGATCTGTAAATAGCAGGTAAACATTTATGTTGTTTTTTTCATGCAGGAGCTGAGATGGAGATCAGGTGTATGATTCGGTAAGGTTGCGTTTTATTTCATATTTAGTACCACAGCTCACCGGAGGATGGAGCTCGCACGAGGCGGCTGGAGGACGCTGCTGCGTCGCCGCTGTCGCTGTGCGTAAAGGGGGCGTTCCGGAGCCGGGGCACGTCTCCGTTGGCGGTACCAGGTGTGTTCAAACCTGTGGCAGCCGGACCGCCGCGGACCTTCCCTCCGCTCAGTCATCGCCTCATCACGGGCTGGAGCTCAGCTGCACGAGCCGCCTCCCGGTGAACGCTCGCCGCTTCCGCCGCCGCCGCCGCCGCCGCCCACAGGTATGAGGGGATCTCTCGTTGACGCACCACATTTCAACGACGGACAGCTCTCAGTGTAGCGCACACTCGTGTTTACATCCCGGGTTTGGCTACCGGGCGACGGGAGACGGGAGCCAGACGCACGGATATGGTTCCAGCGCACGGAACCTGTGATTGTTGGTCCATTTTCTAATCCCACCGCGGTGTGTTGCTTTACGCACGGGGTGCGCGTGGAATTACTGCAGCCGCGGCGACCGCGCGCGCACCGGAGCACAAGCCCGTGGGATGACAGACCTCGGCGGCGTGTGGACGAGTGAGAAGCAGCCTCATTGACGCCAGGACGATGAGATCCCCGGCAGCTCGGGAGGGAAACACCGGAGGGTTTATCAGGCCGCGTCTCCCCGCGCTCGTCTAACCACAGCACACGGAGGCGACTGTTCCCACTGAGATCGTTCGTCTGTTGAGCAACCGAAAGGGAGAAACCATGTCCCGGACACTGAAGAAGAAGAAACACTGGTCCGGTAAAGTGGTGGAGTGCGCGGTGTCATGGGGGAACCTCGGAGACTTCGGCTCCGTGGTGGAGGTTCTCGGGGGCGCGGAGATGGGACAGTTCCCGCACCTGGGCCAGATGAAGCTGGACGTGCTGGTGTGCCACGTCGGGAAGCTGCCGTACTACGGGGACGTGCTGCTGGAGGTGAACGGGACGCCCGTCAGTGGACTTACAAACCGCGACACCCTGGCTGTCATCCGCCACTTTCGGGAGCCGATTCGCCTGAAGACCGTCAAACCAGGTGAGTCCACCCCCCCCCCCCCCCCCCGCTGTGCGTCTCTGTTCCCAACGCTGCGGTTACTGGGGTGTTACTGATGTTTCTGTGACACCCGAGCTGTGTTTGTCAGATGAGGGTTTTGATTTGTGGCATCCTGGCAACACAGAAACCCTCAGGATTGTACACACAAACACACACACACACATTAGTGCAGGGAACAGTTCCCATCTCTGATCACAAGTCAAATTAAGTTAAATGTGCCAAAAATCATGATAAATTGTAGTAAACATAGATTTTTCATTTCCTTATATAACTTGCATCAGTTTTACGTTTTCCTGTGAGGTGCATGTTGATTAAATCATCACCAAGTCTGAGTCTAGGTGTCCTGGCACTGTGTCCTCCACCTAAAGGACGCCCAAGACCCCCACAGCCACGCTCCAACTGTCCCATAACAACTAATTGCCCACCGCTTTTTTTTTATACAGGGGGATCAAATAGTGATAATGGTAATAATGGCATGTAGCCCAGCAGGAGCCTACTAGGCTAAGTGCACTTACATGCATAGAAATAAGGCCTAATTACATCCTCCATTATTCAGGCTGTTCTTGCTGCCCATTGGCCACAGCCTGCGAGAGTGGTTTCTCTGTGTTGCATCCCGTTGTCCCATCATTCCGCATCCAGCTCTCAAGAGGATGCCGGCTGCAACTTCCAGACACTGATAATGAGGTCTAATAGCTGTAATGGCTCGGCGAGGCTGCTGCCTGTGCTGCACCGAGGGCTTTAGTGGCACTGGAGTGAAAGTTGTGTGTGTTTATGAGCTTTGGAGATGATTATTGCTTTCTTGCCTTTCGTCTGCCGGAGCTGGAATCTCTGAACAACAACTGAGACTGTTCAAAAGGTTACATCATCAGGAGCAGCAGCTGAGTCCCATAGGACCGCAGGCCAGGATCCCTGAAGATCAGCTGTGTCTGTGCACACCCTTACTTAGAGTGTGAATGTGAGTGTGTGTATGTATGTGTGTGTGTGTGTGTGTGTGTGTGTGTGTGGGTGGTCATTGCTACTAGTTTACCTCCATCTCTAATCAATATTTTATCGATTTATTTTTCTTTCTTTTATCAACCAACCAAAAAATGATTGGCCTCCTGAGTCCAGTGCCGATCAGGGTCCAAACACGTGAAGGTGTGTGTGTGTGTGTGTGTGTGTGTGTGTGTGTGTGTGTGTGTGTTTCATTCCTTTACACACCCCCGGAGCACCTAACACCGCGCTCTCTGCCCCACTAACCAAGGATGATTAATAAAGGGCAGGGGGAGAGAGGGATGGAGGGAGAGAGGCAGGGGGAAACAGAGAGATGCATGGGGAGAAAGAAACATTGAGGCCTGACTCTGGCTCCAGGCTCGACTCCCACGCGATGCTGTTGTGTTTGTGCTCTTTAAAGCTCACAGGGAGATAATATGTGGCAGAGAAGGCAAAAGATTCCTCAGCACCCTTCTCCTTCTTTTCTCCACTGTCACTCTCAGCAGTCTGGCTCCAGCCTCCGTCAGTCGGATGAAAGGTTGCACCAGCGTGGATCAGCTCTTTAATGTAGTGTGTGTGTGTGTGTGTGTGTGTGTGTGTGTGTGTGTGTGTGTGTGTGTGCAGGAAGGCCTCACAAAGCCGCCCTCCCTCTGGCATCAGTGTACAGATGGGGTTGTTATATTGTGTGATTACCTATCCTGCTCGGGTGCACATCTGCGACGTGTGTATACATTCCTGTGTGGTTGCCTCATGTTTAATTCACACCTCTTGCATAATTGAGTTAGTGAGTGGATTTTCGCAGTGGGCCAAGGGGATCAGCTGTTACCAGGAAGCCCGTGATGACGCGATGGCGGGCGGGCGGGCGGGCAGCCTTAGAGGACGTGTCTCTCTCTCTCTCTCTCTCTCTCTCTCTCGCTCTGTCTTCCAGATGTTTCCTCCCCTGTTCCCCCTCCCAAGATCCTCTCGTGCCCGGCCTGTCTTGCCCTAAGGAGCTGGTGCCACGCTGCTGCTGCTGACTGTTGGGGGGGCGGAGCTTTAGGGGGGGGGGGCAGAGCGTGCACGGATGCAAAATGCAGAGATGGGGATTCGAGGGGAGGATGGAGATGGAGACAGGATGCGAGATTGCAAGTCTCTATGGAGACTATTATCCATCTCAGTCATTGATCGAAAATGGAATGTGAGCTGAAGGAGTTGCACACGGAGCTACACACACACACTTCTCCATAGTTTCATCATGTAGTGTCGAGGGCTTGCCAAGACACCCCTCTCTCACATGCGTGCGTACATGCGCGCTCACATCCATACGCTCTCTCTGCTTTGAGATGAAGTTTCACATTAAGCCTGACAATGTACGGTTGGGGTGGATGTGCCCACGGTATCTTTGATTGAGCCCGGAGAAGCCTCTATTTGCAGCTCAGTGCTCGGAGCTGGAGTCTATTTTCTGCTGGTTTCCCCGGCTAAGGATCAGAGGAGACGTGTGTTGAGAAGCCGGATGAATGGCATCGCAGAATTCCTTCTCCTGCACAGCTACTTTCCACTGTGCCTCCATTATACAGCACAATAATGAAGGCTGCCTGCTTCATGATTGCAGCGCGATCACAACACACATACAACCTGTAGCCTCTTATCTGCAGCTGAATGGATGATGACTCTGACATCGAATGAATCATTTCGTTGTGATTTTTTTACTTGACTGATATTAGCTTCAGTGAATGTGCTGCACAACGGACGCACACAACTTCTACAGCGGTTTGTGTCTTTTCTGCTAGTACTCCTAGATCTCTGGATCTCGAGAACATCTCATCTCATCAGCTTCTCACTTTGCATGTGAAACGTTAAGGGCCAGAAGAAGTGCAGGATCCATTTTGGGGCGATGTAATATGTACTATATTAATAATGTTTGAAGAAACGGGCGACCAGGGCTCTGTGATAGAGATGTCTGGGACCAATCACTGCAAGAGATGATGTTGATCACGGATTCAGTTCTGTGCCAATGTCTGAGTCGAGCAGTTATATCAAAACAGTTTGAGTTTTGATATAATCACAAACCTGATTATTAAAGTCATGAAGTCACACAGATCTTTAAATAAAAATTATATTTAACTGTAACACTGAGAATCCTTTAGGAGACATTTTTTTCTATTTTATCTTTATTGATCTTAATGGTTGTTAATCGCTGGTGTGAAAACACATTATCTGCAGATTGCTTCTTTAAGCTACTGAGTTTAATTCAGTTCAGAATTACCTTTTGAATTTAAAGGGTAAAGAACTTGAGTTTGAGCTGCACTGAATTCTGCTCCTCACATTCAGAGTCACATCCGGATTTACCTGCTTCCGCTCACTCACCCTCACATTTCCATAACCTGCTGATCAGGCCAATCGAGAAGAATACATGGTGACATGAGCCCCTAAGCCCCATGTATCAAACTGCAATAGCCAGTGTGGGTTAATCACATTAATGCACCTGTCATATCAGGAAGTGCCTCTCACTGGAATCATCCACTCGACGGGCAACGCTTTGTCACTGCAGAGATTTGCAGTCGGTAGCAAAAAAAGAAAGGAAGAAGAAGAAGAAGAAGAAGAAGAAGGGGATTGAGAGAGAGAATCCAGCACCCCCGAGAGGCCGGTCAAACAACTGGAGACATCTGTTCTCCTCGCCTCGGAGAAGCTTCTGACAATCTGCTGAGTGAAGGAGGAGAGTCGGACGATCCCAACACAGCCAAACCAAAGCTGAACGAGCTCGGTCTTATATCTCCTTTTAGAATTAGCAGGTGTACAGAGTTTATAAATAGAGGTGGTTGAGTCCGTTCCCATTGTTTGGAAAGGAGCTGGCCGTTCAGCAAAGCTCTCACGCCTCGCCGTCTTTCAATAAACATTAAGTACGCAAATGTTCATGGTTATTAACGTGCCAACTCGTGCAGCGTCAGTGATCAGGCTGCCAAAACAATGAGGAAGAAATCCGCGTGTTCACCCAGGTGTCCTGTTTCCATCGCTGCCGATTTAAAAAACAGGCGATTTCTGCAGAGTCACTTCGAAGTTTTTCTTAAATTCCAATTGTCGTTTATGTTTTGTGCTTCTTCTTCTTCCTCAGCGACCCTAATGATCTGCAGTCGGATCAGTGACTGGTGCTAACGCGGCTTCTTCTGCTCGTCTTTGAGGTTTTAACTGCACAGTGGCTCAGTGTGCGTGTTCCTGTTTGTGGCCTGCAGCTGTTCGGATGCTGCTTTCTAGGCCGGTCGTCTCTCGGAAGAAGTAAAATATTCTTTCTGTCACCGGTGCCAACTGGTGCAGATTAATACGGTCCCTTTAAAGAAACATCTACTCTAGCTGGTGGTGAACTCGTGTTGGACTCATTAAAATAAAAAAATAAAATGCAGGTAATGCAGAATGTAAAGCAGAAACTTGAAACTCCCCAGCTCCTATGGAAGAGCTTATGGTTTTATGCAGGTCTCAGCCCATTAACTGCAGATATGCACTGTCTATATGGCTGCTGACCATTTTCTAAAGCACGCCGTAGTGTTTGAGCTGAAATATGTGTTTTTTTGACTCTCCTACCTTCCAGGGATCCGCTGTCCTCAGTTCATTTCACTACAACATGAAAACCGCTCAGCAGAAACTCTCATTTAGGGTGATTCATCAGATAGGGACACCGTTCCTGCTTTTTCTTATGGAGGAGGTTACCATCGTGTGGTCCTGCTGTTTCCCACTAACAGCTGCACCTCCACACAACGGCAACACAACTTTAACAACAACGAGAGCAGACACCGTCTCCGCAGGCTGATTTCTCATTCTGCTCTTCTGGAATGACCGTCCACCTGGAAACCACAAATTCAAAAAGTCAGAGAGAATACTGAAGTTTAATATTTGCAGATATGTGCTAAGAAGCTGGACAAAACAACTCGATGAGTTTGTGGAGCTGCCGTGGAGGCGGAGAGGAAAAGATGAACTAAGTCGTCTCTTTGCATCCTGTGGGAGACGTGATCGTCTGCAACAGAAGTTTATCTTAATCCATCTGATAAACATTGAGACGTTTCAAAAGGACAAACATGATCCTCATTGTTCCTCTAGACTCAGTGGATCAGCAGTGTTTACACGAGTCCCCCTAACGAAGGCACCATGGATGTCTCTAAGGACGTTCTGTCCATCACACACGTCAGTTGAGACATTTCATCATGAACCAACGCTGGTGACTGACAGTTATTTCCACCCAGAGAGCCAGGCACTGAAATATAGTAAGTGCTTTATCCATTTTTATATCTAATAGCTTTAGATAACATCCATCCGTCCCCCTGAGGGTCAGCGGTGGCCTTGAGCGGCTCCGTGCTGCCGCTGGGCGAGAGGCTGGAGAGGTCGTTGGTGTATCACAGGGTCGACCAACAAATAAATAACAATCCAGGAGAGCCTGTTGAACTTATCTAAGAGTGCCTCCTTTTTTTAATATATATATATATATTAAAAAAGACAACAGAGCAATTCAAAAAAAGCCATCGGCAGCCTGACGCAGTTAAAAACCGCTCTACAGCTGGTTTCCTGTCGTCCCCCAGTGACGCGGAGAGTGATTAAAACCAAGGAACAGTTTCACTTCCTGCAGCACATGAAGCAAACTAAATCACAGAGTAAAAATAGAAACAAAACAAACTGGAAGAAATGCGGTTGACCTAGTTCAGGCGATGTGGTTGTGGAGAGTTTTTCAAAAAGCACGACTCGATTAGCCAAACGTGAAGGACGGGTCAGCTGGTCTGGGGCCTGTATTCAGACCTGTTCATTAATATCCAGATGAAAAAATCCATAGAAAGGATCTTGACAGGCTCTTGATGGAGAAGCACTCGAGCTCCTCTAATCGTTCTTTGAGGTGTGAGGGAAAGAGAAGGCGTGAACAGCTGCTTTTACCGTGTGATCCCAGCAGCTGAGGATTTGAGTCGTGACCCTTGACCCTCACCGGTGCTGGAGACGCGTGGGGTTGGTCCTCGCTCCACGCAGGAAGTCTGTCGCGCTCCAGGTGCACGACGCGGCGCTGGAGTGCGACAATTAGCAGGAGTGTTGTTCCATCAGTGAATATTCTCAACCTTCTAACCTCAGCTCATTAACGTCTCACTGACTCACATCGCTGGCTCCTTCCTCCCCCCCCCCCCCCCCTCTACGGGGACGACACATCCGCTGCTCTGCCACTGATGTTTATTAGAGCGAGTTTGATCTTCTATTAAAAATGCAATCTCTATAATGGCTGTTGTGATTTTTAAAAGGTTTCACTGTGAAGCCCCATGTCCCCCTGAAGATGAGTTTTAATGTGCCACGAGGAATGTGTGCAGCGTTGTGCATGATTATTGACATTTTAAGGTTTTAAGTGGATTGTGGGTAGTTTTGGTTTCACATTATAATTTACTAAAGACTCTTGTATGACACATGTATGTTATTATAACCCATGTGGAGTGCGTGAACTAGACAGTGCCGTGTCTGACGTCGGCGTGTTGTCAATTCGACTGGAACCGTTCTTCAATAGAGTAAAATGAAAGAACCAGTTCACTTCATTAACCTAATTGCCACTGTAATATTCTCATCATATTACTCCCAGTTAAATGAACATCCTGGTTATGTTGCCGGAGGTGAAGACGCCGATGAGTCGCTTCTTTTTCTCCTCCTGCTTCGGACGGAGTTCACCTCTTTCTCACCTGGTATTCAGGTTTGGACTAAACTCTAAAATCTGAAAGTCCAGACCAAACGATTCAGCTGCAAATGGAAATATTAAAAGAAACAGAATATCATCGCAAATATCATCATCAAGTCATTTCACATTTCTCAGTATTGGCCTTGAGATGCCCTCAAACCTGCAGCTGCAGTCAGAGCATCTGCAGTCGGGTTTTCTCTTCCTTTTTAATTTTGGTCTTTTACATCCACTCGACACTGTTGTGTTTGTGTTTGTGTTTGTGTTAGTCCGTTTTGCTGTATCACTCCACAAAGCGTTTTTGCTGATGTGCAGCTTGTTTGTCTTCTGTGACTCTCATCAAGCATCACCCTTATGTGCTGGAGGCAGCTGTCAGGCTCCCAGGGAAGAGCTGCTGTCTTACCTAACACACAAACACACACACACACACACACACACACACACACACACACACACACACACACACACACACACACACACACACACACACACACACACACACACACACACACACACACACACACACACACACACACACACACACACACACACACACACACACACACACACACACACACACACACACACGCGCACACACACACACACTATAACTTCGTTTCAAATCCTGACCTAGAATAATACTTTTCTTTCTAAAGACCTGCCTCACGGCTGAATATCTAAAAATGAGAAATTCCATAAATTCCCAGGAAATGTGGGGTTCAGATAAAGGGAGGACATTGATTCATTTCTGGCGGCTCAGGGGATTTCCATCCTAACACAATTAATGAATGTGGATAAATCAATTTAAATTAAAGTGAGTTGTACAGTGATATTGGACTTTAATTCCCCAGGCAGGTGGAGTTGTTTTGAAATTGACAGTAAGGTTGAGATAATTATTTTTACCCATGTTAATTGAATTATTTTACTTTTAAAAGAGAAACTATAGAAAATGAACTGCAATTAAGAGGACGCAACAATTAAGATGAAATGGTAACGACAAGTAAAAAGAGAATAAGTAGACGTGCAATGAGAAAACAAGACAGTGTTTGGAGGCCAAAAACAAACAGAAAAACCATTAACTGTTCCAATCTCATTACAGACTCATCATCATTCACCAGCCCAGAGCATCAAGTATATATGTATCCAGAGTCTTCCTCATTAACCAGCAAGTCACACACATCACTCTTCCTCACTTTGTCTGCCAATGTTCCCAAACCTTTTTAAAAAGATCTTTGTCTACTATTAAAAGCAAATATCTTATATTTTCCATTGTCGGACTCAAAGACATTTCTCTAATCCATCGCTGAATACTTTGTTTATTCTGCTCTGCGAACAAACAAACAATGAATGAATCCAACAAGTTGATCTTCGTCACCAGTTTGTCTTCCTCTGCAACACTGCACCAGTTCCTCTGTGGTGCAGAGCCGAGCTGCCAACATCCCAGAGTGTTCTAATTGAGGCCCCGCTCTTCCTCTTCTGCCCCCGCAGTGTGTTCGTGAGGATGGAAGATGGGCGGAGGTGTAATGCAACTGCAAAAGAAATTTGCGTAAAGTTGCTCCGTACACAAGTCTTCAATAATTCATGTGTACGAGAGGCAGATACTCTGCATCGTGTGTGCGTGTCTGTGTGTGTGTGTGTGAGTGTGTGAGTGAATGCTGCCATTTGAGTGGAGCGTTGAGCAATCATAAAAATAAAACGCACAACTCCCAGTCTCTGGCTCTCTATCATTATTCCCACTTACATCAAATTGGCGCAGCTCTTGTCGCACACTCCAGCAGCACCTGCTCTGATCACAATGTAAACAGCAAACGCTTGACAAGATGCTTTCGAGTTGGAGTCGAACATTTCGCCCCCCCGATGACGAGAGTGGTTGATAATCGCCCGTGTGCTGGATGTGGAATGTATGGAAGGGGGGTTCATGTGCAGCGATGCAGACGTGCATCGTCCAACATCTGGCAGAGTTTCTGGCTCCTCTCAGCTTTATCACAAACAACCACTGGAGGAAATGATATAGAGATTTGTTTTGAGGTGAGGATTTTAGTTTTAGTGATACTCCATATTAATGTCAATTCAAAAAACATGAGAAAACGGGTGATGAAACTTGAATTGTGTCCACTTCTTCATCTTCATCTGAAGGAAATCTGATTCTTTATGTGAATACTGAGGAAAAAGAGACATTTCAGAGCCTCTGTCACAGAGAGAGGGAGAAGTGGAAGTAGAATTCTAAACCTTTTGGTCTCGGCAACAAAACACATTTTTTTGGTTGTCACTGCGAGGTGTCGAGTCGCGACTCTGGGAATGTTACGCAGATCAAATCTGACAGTGGTGGTCACAGTGTGTGTGTGTGTGTGTGTGTGTGTGTTCACACCACTACCAGTAAACAAAATAAGATCCTCTACCCCCCATGAAATAATGGGAAGCTGCATCTTCTACATGATATAAATATCTCTCTACTTGTATTTTGTATAGTAATATAGTCGTGCAGCTGTAGAGCAGACAACAGCATGTGGGTGTTTACAGCAAGTTCAGTTCCCCCTGTGGTTTATATATATTTGAATTCAGTTTTCATGAAACCTCTTGAGGAAGACGTGGGATTTGTGAATAAAACGTGACGTGAGCTTATCGTTTGGACGGGTCTGATGGATTTCATCTCCTCCTTCAGTTCCTGCTGCAGATGAAGATCCTGTCGTCTTGAATGCTCGTTAGCGCTCACCCTGCGACTTAACGACTAATTATAATCCCGACCCTCTAAATATGTATTTATTATTCATTATTATTTCCATTTTTTTTCTCACACACTCCAACAACGGAGGCTAATTTGAAATAGGTGGTGGGTTTTGCCTCGGACTGAACAGATGAGGAGTGTAATGGATATGGAAGGGGGTTGTCTTCACTGTGACCTGCATCCTATTTGCCCTCATTACCCAGAGTTCCTTGTGCCTGCTGTGTGGAGAATTCAGATTTCCTCTGCTCCTGCCTCCTCATCACCATATCTAGATATATGCCGATGGTTTTTTTCCCTTCTCGATACCGAGTGCGACATCTGGACTTTGCGTATCGGCTGAAACCGAGTTCAAATCTGATACCAGCACATTTATAGAAATAAACTATGTTATAATAACATGTTTAACAGCTGCATGCGACTAACCCCGTGTGGTGATGTTTGCTATCGTTGTTGTGTGGTGGGGCAGGTAATGAATGCAATAGAACATCTTTGGTCCTAAATTAAAAAGGAAATGGGATAAATAACAACCACTTTATGTAAATATCTGTTTAAGTGAAACCACAGTTTATTAGAATCACAGATCTTTCAGGTAGAAACTGAAATCTTGCATATGGAGCAGGTTCCTGACCTTCCAGCATGAGTGCTTCCTTTTTAAAGTAGCTCTTGCTAACGCTAGTATCTTGCTTTTAAAGACGTGGTCTCTGTAGGCTTCATAGATTTGTGTACTCGCCAATGCCCAACCCGGTATCTTTTTATTCATTTATTCCTTCCTTATTCTAATCCATTATTCATCAGTCTATAGTAAATGTACTGTTGCAGCCCCTGTACCTGGAAGTATCATAAAAACAGAGCTAGTCGAATCCTATTTTATATTTTTGGAACTCACACAAACTCTGAATAACTTCCGAAAACAGAACAGGAGCTCAGAAATCCTCAGAAGCTGATGGATATGTCTAAAAATCCAAAAATACAGGTATTTGTCCCTGTAGAGTGATTTTCTTCTCTGTGTTCCTCCTGCCTGGCTCCTCAGTGCATCAGTTCCATCCTGTACATGTAAAACTGGACGAGGGGGGGGGAAAGCCGTGACGGCCTGGGCCCTCATTGGATTGAGCTCCGTCCAGATTACAGGGGACGGCTGCTGAGGAGCTGCCACTGCCATGTTTGCTTTACCGGAGGCGCAGCGGGCATACGGCGGCTGCCTGACCCGGCGCTGTCATGAAGGACGTTATCTTTATGCAACAGTGATTGTAACACGCCACCGTCCCTCTGCCGCTGCACCCCCCCCCCCCCCCCCCTCCCAGCTGTGCTCGCCGATTACACATTTGGCGAGAGTGTCACTCGTCGCCTTCCCGATTATCCAGATGTGCATTATCCTCCAACCGGTGTTTATCACTGCGAGATAGGGGCTCGGGTCACCTCTACACAGCTCACAGGTAATGGGCCTTGACATCTGAATTAGTCCGCTCTTTCGAAGGGTGATTAGCGAGGCAGCTTAGGATTCTGGAGGGATGTTGATGGGCAGACATAAACGGGGCGGGGGGCCTCTCTCTCTCTCTCTCTCTCTCTCTCTCTCTCTCTCTCTCTCTCTCTCTCTCTCTCTCTCTCTCTCTCTCTCTCTCTCCCTCTCTCTCTGTGGCTCACGATGGGAGGCTCGCCAGTAACAGGGCTCACCATGTGGCGGACACGCAGGCGGCGGAGGGTGGGATGGAGCGGGGGACGAGGGCCAGTGCCATTATGTGTGTGCACAGGTGATTCAGCCACTTGGAGTTTATCATTTGCATTAGCCGGTGCTAACCAAGCTGCTGCCCCCATCAACCTTACGAGGAGCCGAGGGTTCAAATTTTTACACCGAATTTCTTCTTTTCTCCGTGTTCCAGTGTCTTGGCCTTGTGACCCCCCGCCCCCCCCCCCCCCCGCTGTCATACCCCCGTCCCCTCCACAGCTCTTTTATTATTCCAGGGCTAGTGTGGTTCGCTGTGTGCTTGTGGCGGCAGGGGAACGGCCGGCTTTCAGAATCTTAATAGTGGTGAGCCGCTGCCAAGCTCTCCACTCGCCGCCTGCTGCAGGCGTGTGACTGAATGCCAATGAGACGTCAGGGCTGAGGCAGGATGGATCAGGCCGCCGGGCCCTTTACCAGGTGAGCAGCTCACGGCTGCTCCTCGGGAAGCTGACCAGCGAGAGGCGCTCGGTGCCTCGGGGTTATCTCCACGCTCAGGACGGGTCCTCTCCTGTGCTGCTCCCTCTGCCAGATCATCGCAGTGCTTTTGGTTTGACTTTGTGCCGCTTCCGTCTTATTACGTAATGTGCACTCTCCTCTTTGGGTCAGGTTAGATGATGTCATGCATGGATATTTATTTATTTTCCAGTGTCCTGCCAGTATCCCAGTAGTCGTTCTCTGTTGAAAATGCATAAATCTGATGTCTTCCTTTCAATAACTCTGTTTAAACTGCAGCTTTTATTCATGTAGCCTTTAAATTCTTGCAGCACATTACACACAGTGTACAACTGTAAAGGGAAAGGATGACAGGCTGAGTGTGTGTGTGTGTGTGTGTGTTTTTTTTTTTTCAGTCCTAATTCTGCAGGTCATAGAAAACATGGGCAGTTAACAACAACACAGGACCTGTTAATAGAAAGCTGAAACATTTTCACCCTTATGTACACACACACACTCACACACACACACTCACACTCACACACACACACTCACACACACATTAATCCGTCTCTCTCGCAGCGTGCACACGGTTCTCCACATGACGCAGATGCTGCACACAGTGCGATGGAGTGATGGGTGGATGCAGAAGCCCCAGTCACCCAGTCACTGCCTAATCTGATTACACACAGCTTCACACAGTCGTCCCGCCTGACGGAGGGGGAGGGCATCGGGGGGGGGGGGGGGGAAGGGACAGATGGAAGAGCCGCGGTTGCTAACAGCTGTGGTTAAAGCTGTTGTGTAATATACAGTTGTGGCGCTCGGAGGAGGAGAGCATGTGAGAGCAATTCATCGTAATGGTTATATAATCTGTCTATAGTTTCACAAATCTGAGGAATTTGTGAAATAGAATTCATTCTAATATAGAAATCACTCGTGCATCCGGTCGTCCTGCAGCTCACAGAGGTTGTTGTGTGTCGTCACTTTTCTCTCAACACCTGAACATGGGCGTTATGGAGCCACGTCCCCCCGGATTCGCCCACGCAGGAGAGCAAAGGCCAATAGCTGCTCAGATCCTTAACACTGACTTCCCTCACAAGGCGCTGATTGAAGTAGGAAGCACAAGACGCTTGTTTACATCAGTAACCGGCACGGCACACGTTTCACCACTGATTCATTAAATCAGGAAGCCGAGTGGCTCGCGCTCCTCGCTCGCTGTTCATCAGGGTTTTCAGCCTCGGCCGCCACCGCCGCCCAAACTGTGGCTTCACAGCAGCAACCGGAGCTGAGTGGAGGCAGCTGCTGCTGAAGGAGCGCTCGGATCAGCAGGGTTCCAACCATATACAGGCCGTGGTGCCGGCACTCGGAAAACAAACTGCATTTCCTGTCGCGTCTTAGTTATTAATGTAAAAGCATGGTGAGGACACAACCATCACAACACACTGAGAAAACACATTCTAACAGTTCTTATGTATATACTATAGGCTGCATGTAAAAATGGCCGACATGACTGCTCCCCAAAAGTGAATCCAAAGTGTCTCGACTGCCACCTGCTGGCTGGCTGCAGTACAGCTCATGAACCCTGCCCCCTCCTTGTTAGTGGATGGGACACAGCACAAAAAGTCAAGATACACATAAAATAGATTTTTCTCAAAGTTGGTATTTTATTTAGTTCTACTCACTTGTGTATGTTCAAGGGCCATTTTCTAGTTTGGTTTTAATTTTTTTATTTGATGCCTGAAACAACACGATTGACAGCTGAGACTCCTGATTGGTCGAGCATGTGTATCAGCTGGACCTTGACTCTGAAGCCTCACACCTCTATCTCTACTGGACAGAGTCGGGCTCCAGATGACGTCACTATGGGGGCATCTATATTCTGGATCTTTCAGCTAAGTGGAGACATGTCGCTCATGTTTTACATCTTCACACCAGAGGCCTGATTCTCCCGTCCCGCTGGCGGCAGCTCGGAGCCGCAGCGTCTCTCCACAAAAGGGTTTCTTGAGATCGGGGATGCAGGGAAATCACTATCACAAAACTCTCTGCCTTTCTAATATTGCATAATGTGAGTGGATTTGTTCAGTCACTGATTCTGTGCTCAGCAGTGTCGGCACATTATTGTTTCGTGGCTGTTCTATTGCTCCCTCACAGAACTCGTGGGCGATGTCGTTGCTGTCTTCTAATTTCTGGTGTTTTGCTGATTTGCAATTCATTTGCATTGATAGTAATAGTGGATTTATTTCTTTTGTTGTCTTATCCTCCTTTTCTTTTGTTGCTTACCATGGTGAATTGTGTAACTTTCATGTTGCTAATTATCACTTACTAATGATATGAGAATTTCTTCTATTTGTGCTTATTATTGTGAGTGATTTGTTTTAAGGTGCACATTTTGTCTTCCCAGCTTGTTGTTATGTTATTTTATTTATTTTTTTTTGGGGGGGGGGGGGTGCATTATTCAACTTCAACCTCTCCAGCAACAGAACTGAAAGAAAGAGTTTGTACAACAGTAGTTTAATAAAACTGATTGATTAGCTCCTAAATTTGCCTTTTGGGGGTTGAGGTCGTTTCCCTACAGTCTAGTTAACATGAAATGTAGAATTGATTCATGTTTCATGTATAAAGCAGTCAATGGTTTTTAGTTCTTATTTCCATAACAACATTTTGGCTGTGAGGAAAAGTGCATCAAATATAGGACAAACACATATAACCAGTGTAATGAAGAGCTGATGATGGAGAGTTCGAGACGAGCTACAGCTTCATCTCAAGCTCAACATCCTCTGATCCGAATAATCTTAATATACCAGCTCAACTGGGAGCTCCCAGTTCACCTCATGGATTTTCATGAAAATATTTTATGTCAAACTAAATTCATAGGATTTTGCAAAACTTTAGTTCTATTCCAAATACTTGTTTATTTATGAAAAATTTAAAAAAGTTTTGGCCCTCAGAGCTAAGTTTCATCATTTTTGCGATTGATTGCATTCGCTTCCAAACTGGTTCTTTTCCAATGGGCGGAGTTGACGTTTGTTGTGAAGAAGCCCTCAGGATAATTTGTAACATTTTTCCATCAAAAAAGTTATTGCTGAATGTTTTACATTAATCAGATTGATCATTTACATCCAAAGAAGAATAATTAGATTGAAGAAAACCTAATTTATGTATAATTCCATCACATCAAACAGTTTGATCTGATTCAAAATAACTTTGGAGATAATGCTGTGACCTTACGAAAACACATCTTTGACCTTGTGAATGAAACATGTGACTCACACCTTGAGGCAATTTCGTCAAATTTAGAACCAATGTTCATTTAGACTCAAAGATGAACTGATTCGAATTTTGCTTTTGGAAGTCAAAGGTCAAGGTCACGAAGGGCACATGTTCTTGTGAATCCAATGTACCAGGATCCCACATCTTCCACAAACATTAACTGGGACTCCAGGATGACCTGATTTGATTTCAGTTGACAAAGGTCTCTGTGATGAGTCTGGAATTCAGACTCTTATTATGAAGGAAGCTTTCCCATGGTGGTGTTTGACGTGAATAGCAGTGACTCAGCGTTTTTATGTCCAGGGAGCATGAGCGGCCTCAGCGTGCACTGAACAATGATGAGTCCGGTATTTTACAAGTTTGGCAAACTTTAAACAGCAGCTGTCATCCAGAGGACTTGAGCAAAGCTGGGTTAACAAACCTACACAGTTTATTTGTGCCTCATAAAAAACAGGGAACATAAAAGCAGGAGGCACAAAAGTTTGGTTCCGAGGTGAAAAAACTCCTCCATGAGTCTTTTGAAAAAGTTACGAAAAAACGTGGGCGCATTAGAAGAGAGACAGTCATCAATTAAAATCCAGTTTGACACCAGTCTGCCGCTGCCGCTTCCCTTTAGCGAGCTTACACTATGTGGAGGCTTTGAAAATCCGATGGAATACAAATTCTGTGTTTCATGTGAACTTTCAAACAAAGATGGAGATCATAAAGATGCAGCTGCACTAAATATAAAAACGTCGGCTGCGCATCGGAGCCGCAGCTCTGAATTAGAACACGTCCGGGTGCTGATAGATGCAGGTGCTGCTGACAGGCTTTTATCCCGCGCCCGAGCTGCAGAGTGGTCAATAGGATTTAACAATAAGATAAAAAACCACTCTCCTCTCTGCAAACTTTTCCTCCATTGTTCAAGGACCTGCTGTTTTAATGCACTCTGGTCCGTGTCTGGGATTTCACGAGCGGTGCCTGTGATGTGTTCACAAATTGTGGTTTCATCTTGTAAATTTAGATGCTTATCTGTTCTCCCGCTGTCTCTCTTCCGTTCTCTCCGTCTGATGAGTCGTGTTGTCGTCTCCTGAAGTCGAGGCTTGTTGTTGTAAGTGTTGCAGACAGAGAGGAGTTCATCCGTCTCACACAACCACTGTGTTTGTTTCAGATCTGAACTTACGTTTGAAGTCCTGTTGAAACAGCAGCAGCCTGAATGTTGCTTTACGTGGTTGAAATGAACAATTATTTTCCCCCGATCACTTCGCCTGCCCAGAATGTTCTAGATCATTTTCTCTATAAACCGAATAACTGGAGGGATTCTCAGTAGTTAATGTCTTTAAATGCAGTCAAGCTGAACCATATTAAACTCACTCATACATAATCAGTCCTTTTAAATATTACCTTTTTTTTTCATTAAGATCCTTGAATTATTACCTGCAAATCTGTGAAAATGTCAAATCTCACAATGTTTAAAGAAACTGATCTGGAAATTCCGGATCTGAGCCAAAGTTTTTGTTTTAATGGATTCTCTCTTGGATGATACCCTAGCTCTTTAAAATAAAAATAAAAAGTCATAAAACATGTGATTTCCAAACATCTCAAGCAATCTTCATTTTATTGCTCTAAGCAAGACAAGAAAAGTTGAAAATGTCACAATCTGAAGAATTGCTGCTGATTCAACTTCTGTCAATCAAGCCGTTAACACTGTGAGACACTCGTGTGCAACGGCTTCATCCACCATCACCACAGCTTCATACTGGGAGTTGGGGCTGTGGGTTCAACGCCTCAGGCCAGATGACTCGGCGCAGCATCATGATCTCTCCAGTGATTCATTACAGACTGCAGCCGGTCTGTGTTGTGACATGTCCCCACCCCCCCCGCCCCCCCGGCCTGTCTGCATGGCTGCTTTTATATATCTGCCCGAGCAGCCCTGCCACTGGCGTTCACCCACACATGAACGTACCTGCAAGCAAATCCAAAAGGACACGTTCACACACACACACAACACCGGCACAAAGCTGTTGGGTTAAAGAAGGTGAAGGCAGAGGAGGGGGGGGAGGGGGGGGGAGCTGTCCATCACTTGGTTTATTTCCCAGGTAATTTGTGCAGGAGGATAGTTTTTACTTTGAAATCAGCATCAAAGTCTGACATTAGACGAATGGCTCGGGCCGCGGTGTGTGATTGATGCTCTCTGCAGGTTTGACATTTGAACAGTTAATCAAACTGAAAAAAGGATTTCTGTGAGGACACTAATGCAGGGGACCAGCAGGGGCAGCGCTCCTAAAAGTTTAATTAAAGATATGGTTGATGAAAATTACATTATTAGTATTCCTCTGATATTGTGGCGCGCCTGCTTTCCTGGTTTGGTGCCGTCCTTTTCAATAATGCATAGAGTAACTGGTGAGGACAGCGTTTATTTTGCACATTATTAAATTAAAGGGGAATAGAATCTGGCTCCGCTCGTGAATCATGAATTATGGACTCTCCTCTCTATTATATTTTTTACACTTCATATAATAACCAATTAAAGAACGAGTCAAAACGCTTATGTTGTTTCCCCACTGCCGCAGCCTTCCTTGAGGAATCCTGCCATATGTTGTTTCAAAGTATTGTTCTCGTAAATGTTCTTTAAATTACAGTCCTGATGCCTGCGTCTCCGCTGAGACAATTCATCACTAAAACCTCAGAGTGGCTTTAAATGGGCAAGTTGTGTTGATGTGTCTGGGGCTGCATATGTGCCCATAATGTGTGTGTTAAGAGTTATAATGATAATAATGACATATTATTTCTACAAAATTTATGGGAATACCAACAAATTCATTAAACAAGACAAAAACCAATAACATCCAGGGAAACCAGTTGAAAATCAGACTTAAGCTGCTTTTCAGACACAAACTGAACTCCTGATAATCTCCGGACATTCTCCGGATTGATTGTATGTGGGAACGCAAATGAAGGGAAGGCATGAAACGTGGACACATGGGCCTTTTCCTTTGGTCTTAAAATGCAAAGTACATTCACCGCATAACAAAATATTTTGCTTCTGGACAGATTTGCAAGAAGACATTTTTTTTTTTTTAAATCCAACTTTTCTGTAGATAGAAAATCCCATTTTTTTGGTGCAGCACTGCAGATATATCTCTGTGTGAGTCAGACGCCCTGGACAGACCTCTGGCGTTTGAATTTGTAGATTGTATTAGCAAAAAAAAAAGAAAAGGTTGCAGGCTTGAAAGAAACAACGCAGCCAAGGAAAATAGTCTGTCTGGTCGAGCTCCCTCGCACAATGTCCCCGGCTCACAGAGACGACCCAAACCAATTTTGTGGCTCTGGCTCATAGAAGCAAAAATTGATCTTTGTAAATAGAGTGTATTACTGTTGCACTACAGGGGGGGGGGAGGGACACAGAGGAATCTATCCATCTGTCAGTCCAAGTGTCCTTTCAGTAGTCCAGCCTGACACTGGTTTCGCTGACGGGGATCTCACTCACCAGGACAGACCTATTGACGGGACTGGAGGATGAAACTGGTAAAGCTTGAGTTCTGTCAACAGCCGTGAACTCACCTTAGTGGAATCCGTGGAATCCAAGCGGCTGAAGCTCCTCAGACCTTTCGATGAAAACCAGTCGAACCAGTTGCACCTTTGCGGACATGCACGTTGCTGTCGGACCGTCTCGCTCAGGAGGAGATGAGAAATGTGGATTTAATTGCTTTGCTGACCTTTTCAAAAGGGACGGAGAGAAAAGCGTTTAATTAATTCCACCGTTGAGCTGGTGCAAGTCGCAGAAACTGTTGTGTACATGAAGCTTCTGTTGTGTTTTCATCTACAAAGCTTGGTCATTATTCTCTACTTTAAACAGAGTTGGTGGATATAAAGACCACCAACTCTCCTTTTAATTCATGTAATAAGTCTACATTTAAATATTTTGTTATGTAAATTGACAGACATTTGGTACAATTATGCAGAATATGTCAAATTAAACACGCAATATGTCTTGAGTGGATTCATAACATTTGTTATGGGAGGTTGTGTTTGTTTATTTGTTCAAAGAATTACACAAAAACAACGAACCCTGGTTTACGGTTTGGTATCAGGGAAGAAATATTAAATTCTGGTGTAGCTCCAGATAAATTTGGTGCTTGATTAAATTGAATGGGACTGTTGGTCCTTGGTGGAGGTGTGTACTCTTTTGAGTGAATTTCTGGGGTTTCATTCCCATTTGTCTGTTTCTACTCAAAGAATGCAGAAATATCCTGGAGAGGATCAAGGGATTCTGTTTTTTACTTTCTTTAATTACAAGATGAGGGCGAGTTTTTCAACATTTTCCCAGGCAGCAATTCAGGCGTATTTCAAAGACCGATATCTATGAGTGTGAGTAATTTGGTACATTTAAATGTAATGGGACTGTTGGGCCTTGGTGGAGCTGTGTGCTCTGTGGAGGTGTGTGCTCTTCTGACACTCTTCTGAAAGTTTATCCCTTGAAGGCTTTGAGACACATTTTAAACACGTTGTTGACCAGAACACGGATGAACGACCACATTACTCTTTCATCTCCCCTCCAGGGCCTGACCTCCAACCTCACACTCTATGTAACTCAAACCATGGAGGACAGTTCGCTCGTTAGCCTTGGGTTATTTGTCCATTCTAATGTCGGTATGTCTGAGTGTTGTAATGTAGCTACGACTGAGAGCATTATAAACTTAACTTAACTTTATGGCTCGGTCTAATTCCTGAGGACACGCCTTTTTTATTAAATGGGCGAGACAAGCAAGAGGAACGGGATTTGTCTTGATTTGTTTTTTTCCCCTCGTGGTTGAATTCCAGAAAGTGTGTGGACGACAGGTGTGGAGAGGAGCCGACTGTCAAATCAATCCTGTTTTTATAAACCAGTGATTCAGGCGCTGGGTATTAAGATCCACCCATCAGCCACACCACTGATGCTCCCAGTTTGAACTGCAACCTCCTACAACACGTCTAAACCCTTTCCTGAAAAACATGTCCCTCTCGAACAAGTTAAAAGCCCAAAACAACTTCACTTTGACATATTTGGAGGACTGTTCAGGCGGAGGTGAGTTTGTAAAGCAAAATGTCACGTTCATATTTGTGGTAATGGATTACGTGTACTCAGCAGCTGGAGCTGCGATATAGCTGGATTTCATTTTCCAGCAGCAGCCGGTGTCCTCTTATCGCTCCTCTTACTGTGACGCCTGTTATAATAGCTTCACACAGACATGTGAAGAATCCTGCAGCCTAGTACTCCGACCCGCATCCAATTTACATCGGCCCTGCCTGCAACACCAGCCCCACCCTGCTCCCATAACACAACCCAGGACTTCAGAAAACTGGTTTTATAAGGGATTACAAGGGAAATAGAACAAAAAGAGTCTGTTAATCAGGGAAGGGCGTTTGTTCACATGTGTTTAGTTTTTATTAAGATGTTAATCTTACAGCTTAGACCAAAACTGTCTAATACGTCCAATATTAAAGTCGGGTGTGCTCCTGCTTGGCTGGAAACAAAACTTTAAATACATTTAGTCAATTTTCACCCTTCATTTATGCCGAAATAATTCACAGGTTCTGCCATTGGTGTTTCTTTTTAACTTGAATTTGATCTTAATACTTCACTATCAACAAGTGTATGGGCCCCAGGACCTGTCCAGGGTGGACCCCGTCTCTCGCCAAATGTAAAGTGGGATTAGCTCCAGCTCCTCCCATGACCCTCACAGGATAAGTGGTGGTTTAGTGGATGGATCGTTACTGGTTCAACACCACATCTCAGCCTCTTCATGCTGGACACAATCTATGGATAGGAGCTACATTTGCAGAATAATAAAAACAAAAAAAACGTGTTTGCAAATATTTGGGCTTATGAGGATGGAACGTGTTTTTTTGACCTGTACAACAGGATGTGTTTGGTGAATGTAAACACAGTTTAGTCCACAGGGCACCACTGTGGAGCTGTGTCCTGTAGGACCACACTATTTGGTAAGATGTGTTGTGTTCCTCATCCTTATCTTGCTAGTTGCCGTCCCCTCTGTACTTAGCAGGAGCCCAGTCGGAGAACAGGGTAAATGGGTAAAATTAGCCACCTTGGATAATAACTCCATGCAGGCTCACGGTAGAGGTTTCCATGGTAACAGGACCGAAGTGCTCTCTTTGAAACCAGAAAGTCCCCCCCCCCCACATGTCTCGCTGAGATGAATCGGACCTCCTGCAGCTTTTTTACTTGGCGCTCTGTGCCTCAGCCCCTGAGATGGGTCGGCTGTCCTCGAGACGTCTGACCCCCCCAACCCCCCCCCCCCCCCCGTGTCCTTCTCCCACATCATCCTGCCTGCGAGAAGCTCCTCCCCTTCATCCTGCTGATCATTCTCCAGCATTTCTCTGACTGTGCTCTCCTGCATTCGTCTGTCAGCGGATGCTCCTTGATACGAGGAGGCAGGCCACAGAGGCACTGAAGCAGTTCTGCGCCAAGTGCCCCCCCCCCCCTTCTTTCTCTCTTTTCTCTGCTATCATCCCTTTTCTTTTGTATTTGGCCCTGTTCTTCTCTGCTGCCCATCTGGCCCCTCCACAGACAAGTGCATGCAGACACACATGCTGCACACGCGTGTGTTGTGCTCTCACTCAAGCACGCACACGCCTGCATTGCCATAGGGAACTGAGTGAAGGTAGATGTGTGTGTGTCCGAGCACTTGCCCTGGAGAGGATCGCCTGTGAAGAGGAAAACTGTTTTTCTTCTTAATCACTCGTGGCTCTTAATGCATGTTTACATTGTGCTTACATGGATTGAATAAAGAGATGGGTGTGTGTGCGTGTTTGCACATTTGTATGTTTGTGCGTGTGTATGTGGGTGGATGAACATGGCCGCATGTGTGTCCTGCTGGGAGCTGACAAAAAATGGAGGGTTGAGATAAATAGTGCGCTGTCGGCTGCAGAGCGGGACGGGAGTGCACGGCTCTTACTGGAGTAGAAAGCCGAGGTGGATAACAGGATGCGTCCGCCCGGCTGTTGATTCACAGCTAAGTTGAGATCCACCTCTGGCGAGTTTCTGCTCCGCTCAGAGCCGGTATTTCCAGATCCCAGGAGTGTCATTAGAAGAGCATGTGAGTGTGTGTGTGTGTGCTCTCTTGTTTGTGTACTTATAGAAGCACGAGTGAAAGAGGCTGATATTTAAAGAGCTCTTCCAATGAGAATAAAGTTCTTAACCTTGTTAAATTGTCCTTAAGGTGCTTTTTTTTATATATGATAGAAGATGTTTCATGGCTGAGTGTTTTCACCTTGAAACAGCATTGAACCAGTTACCGCCTCAGAAAATAGATCCAGACAGCCACAGTATTGTGTCGTATCATTATTATTATTAATACTGTTACCTCTGATGGAAAGATCCAAGGCTCAGGGAGGAAACCATTCATTTTGTTCTGCGGATCCAGGAATTGTTCCACTTTCTTTAACATTCATAATTCACGAGTCTTGATTAAAAACAACCTGACATGTTTTAGGAGCTTATATTTATGAGTGTGTGAAATTTGGTGCAGATCAAAAATTCATTCCATTGTTATTATTATTATTAGAAGTAGTAGTAGTAGTAGTAATAGTAGTAGTAGTGATAATAGTAGTAGAAGTTGTAATAGTAGTATCTTATTTCTCAGAATTAGTGTCAGAATTAGAATCAGGTTATTTCCGGGGTTGTGTTGTGAACATGAGTTATTTAAGGCTGCGTGCTCATTGTGTTTATTTATTTGTGTGTGTGCCTGTTTGTGTGTGTGTGTGTGTGTGTGTTGCTGCTGGCAGAGAGAGAGAGAGATCTCTAAAAGCTTTACATGTGCTCCTGGTGGATGACAGAGCGACGACTACATGTCCAGGTCAACAGTGAGGAGTATAACTGCGCCGCTCTCTGAGCTTATACATTAAATAATCAAACACAGTGTGAAATCCTGTTTGAAAATATACGTAGTGTTTTATTTTTCATCTGTCTCTGCTGCTGCATTGAAGGTTTCACATCATCAGGGAGAATAACATACTCCAGGAAATCACAGGATGTCTGAGCTGATTATAATAAGAGCATTTTCAGTGTAGCAGATATTACACAGTTAAGATGTGATGTGATGTGATGGGTTGATAACATGAATTGATAGAATTAGATAAACCTCTCATCAGCACTATTCACATTAAGCTGTTTACACAAACAAAGTGTTTGATTCAAAGAACTATTATTACTATTATATATTTATATATAATTATATGTATTGGATGTATTTTCCTTTTATATATATACTTATTACTACTTCAAGAAAGCTTCCAAATTAAATTATTAATATTTATTGTTGTTGCTGTTGGTGAGTAGTTATTAAATAAAAAGAAAAGGCTACTGACAGGAACAGGGCATTTCAGGGGCTGTTCAGATTGCAGCTGGGGTCAGTGCCCCCCTGCCCCCCCTCCCCAGGATCTGCCCCTGTCCCTGATATTGGTATCAGCATTGGCCCCGTGAACAATCTATATCAGTCGGGCTGTATTTCTTACTGATTTGTTGTGAACTTTTTTTCCTCATCTTCTGATTAATTCAGCTCAGGCTCATTTTTAAACATCCGACATTTCTGGTGCATCCTTAATAAAACACAGTCTCAAATGGCTGCCTCTGCCTCAGAAGTTTTATTTTTTCACAGTGAATTTATTCCTCCAAAAGTTCGATAGTCATCAAATAAATCCTTCACTGATGAAAATCTCATCTCCATCTGCTCCGTCAGGCTGCAGAGATGCTGCTGCAGATTCCACATCACGTACGCTCAGCTTGCTTTCAGCCACTGGCTCACATCCAGTCTTTGAAGTCGTCTGCTTTCCCCTTTTTTCCCGGGTCCCTTCTTCTCCCTCGCCAATACTTCACCTCCCTCAAGACCGTTCCCATCAGTCCCCGCTCATAACTGGGGCACGCCGGCGATTGTTGTGCAGCGCTTTATTCGGAACAGTGCTGAGTTTTGTGATAAACGCAGGATTTTCTCTTATGCAGTTCTTTTTCCTTTTTTTGTGACTCTCGCCATGAGGTCTGTGTGTGCACGCAAGGCAAAACAAAACAGAGAATGGTTCAAACACACACTCACATTCTCTGCTCTCACTGCACAGACAGATCTGACGTGCTGATAGGAATAGCAGCTGCCAACACTCCCGGTGTCGGTGCTTCACATGCACAGCCGAGCGGTTTGGTGATTTATCTCTGGCGTCTCCTGTGAAGTTCTGAAACACAGAATCGATCCCAGTTTCTCTTCGCCCGCAAACACACAACTGGTTCAATCGGAGCAGATGGGAGATCTCGGAGTCGATTGGACTAAACTGAAAATCACTAACCAGTTAGTTATGTCACTCGCTCGCGCCCGGATGATTGGATGACTCCAGTCGACTTTCTCATGAAACCATTTCACCTGCGTTTCATTCAGAGTGATATCGCTTTTGAATTTGTTGTTGTCGTAAAAGCCTGATTTCCTCATTGTCGTTCTGTGAAACGTGCAAATGTGCTGCCGTCACCTGTTCTCATTGTAATCTGAGTCGTATTTGCTTTAAACTGTCAATGCTGAAAAAACAAAGCTATTTAGAGACATTACATTCCTTTAGCTGTTTCTATAGTGAAACCAAAGATAAGAGAAAGATAAGAGAAGGTATAATTAATCATCTTTAAATGCAGCTCTAAAGAATATTTTATGTGAGCATAAATTAAATCAGCTTTTGCTCTCTTCTAAAGCTTGGCCTTGGGCCACAAGAGAAATGTTGACCCCATGTGACCCAGCTCGCAGCCTCAGATCCTCAGCTGGGACCCTCCTGGTCGAGGCTGCAGTCTAGAGGTGGCCGAGCTTTTTGCCGTCAGGACCCCTCGACCTGCCCGAGGAGATTACACTTGCAGATTCACCGACTTCTTTTAAATAACTTCTTCTTAAATCACATTTTATTGACTTACCCTCATGCGACGTCTTCTTTTTTATCTTTTTGTGTTCAATTGCCTTTACATTTTAATTTGTATTTATTTGCTTGAATGTCTTCCTGTTATTGTTCCTATAATCTTTGTTTGTACTAACTGCTTTTATTAGATGCCGTCTTCTTATTCCTTTTCACTGATTAATTGTTTTTATTCAGCGTGAGTGCATTTTTGCGATTGCCCCAGAATATCTTGTGTCTGTTTAGTGCTATATAAATAAAATAATTATTATTCTATCCTGCACAGCACCCACACCCTGATCCAACTTCACTGGCTTCCAGTCAAGTCCTGCATCCTTTATAAAACCCTTCTTCTCACCTCTACAATCCTCCAGTATCTGTCCGACCCCCTCCACCCTTATACATCATCCCTGAACTTATGGGCTGTTCTCCTTCCCCTGCCACCTTGAAACCCACTTTTTCACAAAGATCCCCTGACCTATAGATTATATTATCTCCAGCAACCTTTGCCATTATTCTCTCTGCCAAGGAGGTTGTGGTCCTTTGTGGGGGGATGTTTGTTTGTTCATGGAACTTATATCTATATTATTGTGTTCAATTCAGTGCAGCTTGATGGAACTGAAGTTGAGTGTTGATCCCTGACATTTCAGTTATTTTCTATCCTGAGTTAGTCTTATTACCTTCTTTGCTTTCCTTACCCCCATGGGGACCTAGAAACGATCTGAGTTATGATTATGAATATTACACCTTCACTCTACTGATTGGGGAGCAGACAGTGTAGCTCATTCTTAAATAGGGGAGATTGAACAAAGAGTCAGTTCAATAACACACAGTTCAGCCCTAATTGGAGCAGATATAACGTTTGATTGTAATCTGGGCGTCTGAATCCCGGCCGGCCTGTTGGCGCCGCCCGCTCGTCCTCCTGGACGCTGCTTATTGACTTGAGAGGCTCAGTACATGACTCGCATAGTAGACGTGTCTAATAGATTTGCAAGGAATCATTTCCAGCTCCGGCTGAAATAATTAAGTTGACATTCTCTCCCCGATGCAATTAACAATGAGCAGCGTTCAATCTGTGACCCGCTAGATGTTTGATTTCATGGACTGCGTCTTACATGACAAGCCGGAGACGCTTTCCAACAAGAGGCAGCAGGAGAGAGTCATCAGGGATCGGGGGTGTCGGGGGGGACGCTGCCTCTGAGGCACATCTGGTTCACTCGCCTCATTTTCCTCGAGGTGTTGTGTGCTCTGCTTGCTTGTGTACAAATTACTGTCACATTGCTGTGCTGCTGGCGTAAATTAGCAGACTTGCTCCACAGATTGTGCCTTGAATGTGAACTGACTCTGAATACAAGTGAATGATTTCTATTCAAGCCTGCGATCTATTGTAGAAGAGTCGAGTTCTTCTTCTTCTCTGTGATTAAACGTATCGGTGTCTCTCTGTGCAGCGGTGACATCTCGTGCGTGTGCGTGTGTTTGTCTGTGTGTGTGTGTTACCTTGATGTACAGTAGATCAAGCAGCTCCTCAGATCAGACTGAACGTCTGAGAGAGCAGGATGCTGTGAAATTCAGATGCACCATGTGCTGGAAGGGAAGCAGCCTCTGATGTATTTTTAGACGGGCTAAATAATGAATGCCTGAAAAGACAGCTAGGACCCCAGCTGCCAAACCTTCCCCGCTCCTCCGCGCTCACCTGTTCTTCTCGTGCGCATCTCGAGGAGCGGGGTGAGGAGGAGAGCGTCTTCACCAAAGCAACCTGCTGCCTCTGTCAGCGGCTGTCACCGGGAATGGCAAAAGATCACCGAGAAGCCTCATCTGGATTCAGCCCGAGATTACGGCTCCTAAAGCCCCGAGGAACAAATACGTGAGAAACGGGTTAGATTACGATATGTCGCCTGTTTCCAGTGAAGCTCCAGCTATTCTTATTTTAAAGTCCTCCAGCTTTTGTCTTTTAGGTTTTAAACCATCTGGTTAAACTCACCTAGTTCTTTAAAATGTAAGTTCATGGTCTTGGGAATAAGTGCAGTTGTTCTTTTTTATCCTCAACCACAAAACAAAACAACTGTGCTGTACTTCCTCTATCGTCATCACTCAAACAATTAGGAGTTCGGTGTCTTGCCCGAGGACACTGTGGCATGCAGAATGAAGGAGCCAGGAATCGAACCACCAACCTTTAAGTCAGTGGACTCATTCAACTAAATACAATACGAACATTATCTTATTCTTAAACGTGAAAAGCTCTTCACACCACCTCCACACCTCCACACAGAGACACCAGCAGTTTGCCTGAATCAGCGTCACTATTTTTAGATAAAAAATGATCTAGTGATTCCAACCAATGCACCGCCCCCTCACACACAGACCAGCCACCGAGTGATGGAGGCCTCCGGGTATCGTGAGGGAAGATCCATGATAGAGATGATTAAGGAAGAATGGGAGATACAGAGTGTGTGTGTGTGTGTGTGTGTGTGTGTGCTCTTTAGATGGTAAATGGCATAAGAGGAACCCGGCTAAGCTTCTTTTTTACAAATGTCTTAACTTCCACTCCATAAATACAGTGGAGCAGATTAAAGAGGTGATTACACAAGCAGCGGGGCGCTCATTAAAATATACCATGGATAACAATGGCAGAGACACCACCATCTCCATTCCCACTGCGATATCAACACTGCGTGTGTCTCTGTGTGTGTGTGTGTGTGTGTGTGTGTGTGTGTGTGTGTGTGTGTGTGAGAGAGAGTGTGTGTCCTTGTATCTTTGTACAACCTCCTTCTTGAGGACACTTATTGGGTTTATACCTTCCCTATAACACTTTACCCCAAAGATAACCTTCACAACTAAATGTCCTGATCCTATTCCTTACCTTAACACAAACCTAAACCTCTTTCTAAACCTAAAAACATCTCTTAACCCCGAAAACAGCCATTTGGGTCACAAGTGAAGACCAGACAAAATGTCCTCACTTTAAAATAATGTCTTCACGTTCCCAACATGTGCTCTATTCCCAAACTAAGTGTCTCAGATAGACAGATGTCATCATCCTATTTTTCTCTCCCAATAACAAACAGAATCATCAGCTGCTGTTTCCTCGCTCTCGCCTTCTATCAATACGAGTCTTTTGAGCTTTGATTTTTCCTTTTTCTCGAGCCATATCTCCGAGGGTCAGCCTTTCTCCCCGTTATCCCCGAGTCAGCGGTTCTCTTGATGTAGTCGAGGAGGCCTGTGCCAGTCCTTGGGGCCCTGTCCAACTTTTGAGCCTCACTAGTCAAAGCTAAACACCTGTCACTTCCACACTCGGCTTGCGTCCCCCTGTCAGCGGTGGCGGCACGGGGCGACTTGATGAGCCTTGTCCCGCCTGCTTAGCGTCAAAGTATATGAAACGTGAAGGACCTTCCCCTTCGGAGCGAGAGCCCACAAAGCAGGAGGCTGTTTGAGACGGTGTTTCCTGTGTCGAGCCGAATCAAGATCACTCCAGGTCCTGTTCTCTTCACTGATGAATACATCAACTCTAAGTGAGCAGAAGCTAATTCTCATCAGAGAGTTGGAAGTCGTGCCGCGGAGCGAATGGTCCGATGACAGTTTCTGCGGGGAGGAAATTGCATCATGAAAATAATAATATCACGGCGCCTGCTTTAATGCACACAAGGATATTTAGCGCTGTAATCTGCTTATCCTGCGATAACATCCCAGAGTAGCTGGCTACAAAGTTAACGTCTTAATACCATAAGAGGAGATTTGCTCAGCTGGGTTACAGTGACCGGCTTTCAGCTCAGAAAAAACCCTCTTTACAGCATCTTAAGAGTGAGCAAGGAAAACACTTTTTTGTTTGCGCTAAATATTACCGCGTGTCTCCCCAGTGTTTGACTTAGTGCAGCAGAAAGCCCGGTGCTGGAAGCCAGAACACTGCACTGTGGGTAAATTCCAAAAAGGACAGAAGCAGGGAATGTAAATTTCAAGCGAGACCAACTTATTAATATCCTAGAACAAGCTCTTGTTTATATTCAACAAAAACAAAACAGAAACAAACATCGCAATATACTCGGGGATGGAAAACGTCCTGTAATCTCCCCGTAATACCGCAACACATGTCCTCGCCACGCGGGGCGAGTGGAGCTCCGAGAAGTGTCATCGTCTCTGTGTTTTCAGGGGCTGCCTCTCCTTGAATAACGTCCTCTTTACCTCGCCGTGCTCGAGTCCCCGCTGCAGTTGCCATAGATACTGAACCTACAGGACGGCGCTCACAGGAATGTGAAGACGCCCGACTGGTTTCCATAAGAGCAGGGATACAAACCAAGCACCAGTGGAGGAGAAATAAACATTTATTCAATTATATCCAGAGCAGCTAAGAGTGAGGACGTCTCCTGAACGAGCCTCAAACATGGATGTTATGTACAGCTTATATATATATATATATATACAGTAAATATATGCATGAGTAGAACTTCACTAGATGACTTTTATTCCACCCCCACACCTCACAGACGTGTTAAATTAATAAATGAACACATTATCTCATATTATATTATACTGTATTACATTGCATATTGCAATTGGACACTGTTTACTGTTTTGCATTTTGCATTTCACTTTTTACATCACTTTTTATATCTTTTATCTTTCATATATTTTTATTCAGAAATGTCAAAATAAATGCTACTTTGTATAAATATTGGAAAAAAGTGAGTAAATAAGAAGTAAACATTGAGTAAATATATACTGGTTTTCTATTTTTTATTGCTTTTCCTATGTATTTTGTATTTATTGCGTTTTATGTTTCTATGTTCATTGTGAGCACCAATAACCAGAGCAAATTCCTTGTAGGTGTAAACCTACTTGGCAATAAAATACTTCTGATTCTGATTCTGATGCTACTAGTGAAGTAAATCTCTGCCTCCTCCTTGACTATGACAAAAATTGCTAAACCAGGTTGGAGTTTGTGTTTGATTGACAGCTGAGCTGGAGCTGTCTCCAATATCATGGTCATATGTTTATTTTTGAATGAATGGGCTGCTATAGTTATTATCTGCTGTGGATAAAACTGGACTCCTGTTTGGTTAAGTTGAGGCAATAAAAGCACTTTGGTAAAGATTAACTGAGAGATTGTGGTTCTGGATTAGTGCAAATAAACTTGTGTGTTAAGTCTTACTTTTTTTTTGTTCGAAACTATGAAACTACGAAACTAAGTGTAATGAGGTTTTATAGTGACTATATTTGGAAACATCAAGGTTGGATATTTAAACTATTAGCGAGTGAGTTTTTCAATCACAGTCTTTTATTCACATTTTCAACTTGAATACTTCTGCAATGGTTTTTAATGGCACCCAACTGGAAAATAAGCGCCAGCAGCTGATCATCGTAACGGACTAAATTCAATATTTGTTTGATGGTAGAAGACATTCACACACAGTATAAAGGGTAAGAGAAACTTCCTTTTGCCACGTTTCTCAAAATGTCTTCGTAAACTCGCCTATTTATCTAAAGTCTTGATCTGAACACATCAGGACTCTGCACATCTGGGTTGTACAGCTCAACATCTGGTCAGGCAGTGCGTCGGCTGTTTTGGTTGAATGAACACGCACTGCTCAGTCCAGCCATTAGGACATTTCCTTTAGTGTGTTGACCACTGCTTCTGTTTCCCCTCATTAGCTCGAGTTGGCTCTTTTTGTGGTGTTTACAGTGTTTTGTAGTTGTGGTATTGTTGAAAATAAAAAAAGCACACAACGATTCCTCCAAACAACACTATCTTTTGTCTCAATCTGTCTAAAGTGCTATATACCTTTCAAAGCTGTGCGTTTTCTCTCCTGCCAATATGAGCACTCTCCCCTGGTGGATGTTGGTATGGCAGCACATCCACTGAGCCAAAGTGCACGAGGAGCCGTGTGTCCGTGTTTGGAGATAAGAGGCCGACATTAGCTGGATGGCTCGACGTGTGCTGCGTGGCCGGCTGCTGTCTGGACGTTTGCCTGTGTCGCTGGCAGCTGTTAACAGAGGGCTGAAGTTACTGCCTGGTGAAAAACACAGTTTGAAGATGAAATGATTTGAGAAGCTGCCAAACAAGAAAGAAACAACGGCTCATTCAAACACAGATATGACATGAAATCCCCAAAATGTGTGAAATACAAATCCCCCTTCGTCTTTGTTTGGTTTTCTTCTTAATTCGTGCAACTACGCAATTTAATTTGAGTTAGTTTCCTCAGCAAAGCCAGACGCGACCCTGCGCAGAGCCTGTTTCAGCCGCTCGGCAAAACCCCGGGCTACGAGCGGTGGAGAGACACTGGAGTAATAAGATGTAGAGAGAGAGAGGGAGAGAGAGGGGGAGAGGGGGGGAGGGAGGGGAGAGAGAGATACCAGAAATACAAACCGAATGGAAAATACTAGGATGTCTCTCTGGATATATCCTAGTTTGGATTTTCTCAATCTGTGTTATCAGATAGACAAGATAGAACTGGAGGCCGGCCGATGAATAGGCTGTAATAAAAGAAAACTTGTATTATTCCATAGATCAAACCCTTTCCACAAAGAAATGTAATTGAGGCTTGATATTTGCAGTTTAACCATAAACTTTAAATTAAATAACTTTAAATATAAAAAAACACACAAATTACACCAAATATACAGAACGTGAGTTAGAAACATAACATTTAAGTATATAAATGCAAACCCTGTCTTCATTATTTGTTCTGTAAAATAAAAGCATGCGTTACAGTGAAAGGTGAAACCACAAAACTCTATGAGTGAGAGTGTACGAGGCAAACATGAATCACACAGATTAGAAATGATTACAATTTGAAAAAACTTAAATATAATTAGATAAAAGACCGATGAAAAAATTAAATTCATCAAACCAATAAAAGGAATAACAGTAAAGATTGAATTGAATGTCAAAATAAAAGCAGCTAACCAGCTAAAAATTGATGGTTCCAGTTAAATTTTAAAGTATTATAGCGTTGGAGCACCTGTAATTGGATTTGTTATGATATATTACCACTGACATTGTTACATCTTGAAGGCTCATAACAGATACCACCCCGCACCACCCCGCACCAGAGCGCCGGGCCACAGGTGTCCCGACAACCCCACCGGCTGATCGATCTATTAGAAGAATAAATAATCCTCTGCAAACTCTGGTCCCGGCTCGTTCGCTCTATGATCGATTCCCCACATGCTACCAATACCTAGAGAGGGTTATTGGCTGGTTATTTGAAGAGCCGCAACCTTCTGTTGCACAAATCTTCTAAAAGCCAGCGCTTTATCCAAAGTAACATGTATAAGAACCTGGGGGGATATCGATCACGGGGCCGTAATTCAGTGTGACACAGCTATTAAGGTGGAGGTGAGTTATGATGTAGCTGCTGGTGAATAGAGGAGTTGACCACACGTGTTCTTTCTCCCTCCTGGATCTCAGGGCTCTTTGTTTTCCTCCCGTCTGCTCCGGACAGTGATTCCTGATCTCATGCAAATGTTTCCCTCCTTATCCGTCACATCGTTTTTTCTAGTGATCGCCTGTTTGCATTCTGCTAACTCGGCATTCCACATCTTGCTCTGAGAAGCCTTGAAAATGATGTGTTTCAAGCTAGAATATTTAAATGTATTTAATTGAATTTTATCTCTAAAGAGCCAAATCTGTGTTTATCATAGAATAAAAAGTGTTGGGAGGTTAAGAGGAGAATTTTTCTGTTACGTAATTGAATCTATGAAACATTTATTTGAATAAATGATCCTCTCATTGCCTCAAAAGCGACGGCCCTTTGTTTGTCCGATCTTTATGCATGAGGCTCCGTCCTGGACACAAGTCAAATCATGCAGGGCAGAGATGTGAGGAAGCTCTATTTGTGGGCGACCGCAGTGTGTGTTGGAAGAGCTACTGCAAACAAATGAAAGCATCTGTTCATACAGCGTTTGTTCAATGGCCATGCACGAGTGATTGAGTTCCAGTGCACACATAAAACATGAAACCCTCAGGAGGGGAGAGGCAAAGTGCTCACAAAGAGCCGGGGCAGAAGATATTGATGCACCTCTTGTACCTGTTCGCCTCCAGTACTGATTCCACTCAGTGTTTGAAAAACTGAGCTGATGCCAGTCGTCCTCTCATTTTTCAAATTTATAATTTCTAAGTGGTTCTGGTTGTGTTTGACCATAAAGTTGATCATAAATAACTCAAAAATAAAAGGAAAACACAGTATATACACGATACAACAAAACTAAACATTTTTTCTTCATAAAATAGACCATCCGATATATTGGTTGGGCTCTACTTTAAATAGAAGTCTCCATTGTGTATATATATATATATATATATATACAGTAGAGTCTCATAAGATCTTGGAACTGGGCTTCCTCTTCTCTGTAGTGGCACCTGGAACTTCCTGCCAGAGGAAGCCGAGCAGTGGACAGTCGAGCTGCAGGTCGAACTGTGGCACCACACTTTTCACTCAGCATCAGCCGGCTCACACTCCACTGTCATCAGCCTCACAGGGTTTCTGGCAAAGCCCCGAGAACACCTGACTCACACGTTTTGGAAAAAATGTACCCTAAATCCATCACCGGCGTTGAAACAACATCCCTTTTTTCACCGGTTTGTCGAGACCCTAATGGGTAAAGCCGGGGCCCTTGTGTCAGACAGTAGCTGCACGACTGCCTCCTTTTGAATGTAAATGCTCCACAGGACCGAGTGCGGAGCTGCTTTTTCCTTCATTCGGCTCATTTGTCGGGTCAGGCTGCCTCGGGTGCCTGAATGGGCTCTGCCACTGTTTGTTCCTCTTGACTCTAATCAAGAGCAGAGTCGATACAAACCCTTCATTGCATCAGCAGCACCAGGGCCGAGCTCACTCTCTCTGTTAACCTTGACCACACCGACCAATCACGGCGCAAACAAGCTCCCCTCCTCTTCTTAGGCGTGTTGGTTATTGCTTCGGAGGCCGACACTTTGGAGGTAATAACATCAGGGCTATGGCGATCGCCTCTCTTTGGGGCAGACGGCTGACTAATTGGTCCCATCTCCTCTTGAGTAGATGTTCCAGCAGCATGGGCTTAATCTCATTACGCCGAGGAGAGCAGCAGCCGCCGGGTGTGCAGGGAGAAAGAAGGAAGTCCCCATGTCCGTGTTGAGGCGGCCAGAGGCAAAGAAATCCTCCTATGGAGGCCGCGGGGCATATAGACTGTGTCTGTGAGGAATTGTCAGGTTGGCGGTTCGTTGTGTGTGTGTGTGTGTGTGAGAGTGTGTGTGTGATTCTGCACTGCTGTAAAAGTAAAGACATGAAATGGATCCTGTTTTACTTTCTGGGTAAAAATCGTCTCCATGCACAAATGGCTGCCGACTGTCTCTGCTATCAACAATGTGTGTTTCCCTCTGCGGTGAAGCCTCCAGGTGCCGGGAGGCTGAGTAATGCACAACGTGTCTGGGAAGGGATTTGAAGAGGCCATCCAACGATTAGCCTCGTAGCTTTGCCAAATTTTCTCCTCACCATAATTGTACTTGAAAAACAACCCAACAGGCCCATTAACTTGGCAGAATCCTTTTAGCTGGAACACTTCGTTAGAGTTTCAGATTGTGACAGCTTAGTTTGGTCAGTTTTAGTTTAACTGAGGAAAATAGACTTTTAGGAATGAAACTAAAGTTTAATTCAGGCCTGAAGTTTTGGCCGAGGAGCCTCTTGCTGGATATTCAACTTTTTAAAGAACGCAGGGGGACACGCCTCTACATGTGTCTCCCTGCTACATACTACTATAATGCTAACGGTTTGATAATGCTAACGGTATCGAAGTTGTCTAGGTAAAAGCAAGGACTCGTGGAGCTACACACACTATTGCGACAGGAATGTTACATGATGAAGTAGAATCGTCTTCCCTCTGGAGTTTCCTGACGGGCGAGATCACGGTCGAGGGGTTCGGGAGGGGCCACCCCCCCTAGTGGTTGGTGGCGGAATTGAGTCGCCCACCTTTGATTGGAGGGTGTTATCCTGATCAAGGAACACATCCCAAATGGTTGACACTACGTAAGCATTGGCCCTGCAAGGTCCAAGACAGTTTGTAACACTAGATGGCGCTATGAGCCATGTTCAAGCCGTAAATGTATTTTAAAAAAACATCAAAAAACATGTTTAAGTGTTTAGAAAGACTCTAAAGTTTAACATTAGGTTAAACAAAACAGATTTGATTATTGGGACTTCAGGTTTAACGTATATTCCTGAGGGGGGGGGGGGGGGGGAATCTGCATTATGAATAGTGACGGATCACTACTGACACTAGCATCACACAGAATGACAACTAACGTCGACAACACTCACTTCTCCTGCGTGTTACACTCATTCCGGACATGAATTATGTCGATACAAATTATAGTGGGACGCCTCTGCTGTCATGTACTTTTCCCTTTCTCCTCTTCGGCATGAGTGCGGGAGATAAAGCAGAAATAGACTTGAGTGGCAAATACCTTCAGCGTCGAGACATCTCCGAGAAAAGACCACTCAACGTGACACAACCGATTCCAGACAGTTCCTCAGCGTTCCTCGGGAATCAAGAGTCATTCATGCTTTTATTAGCTCCGGGTTAGACGGCTGTAATTCTGTCTAAGTGGGTGTAGAACAGTCGTCTCCTCATCGTCTGCAGTTAGTGCAAAAATGGAGCCGCTTGTCTTTGTAAGTGGGAAATTATCACACAGCTGCAGGATTGGTCTCCCTCCGCTGAGTCTCGCACATCCTCAGTTGGTTTTAAGATTGCACTGCTGAATTGTTCTTAAGGTTTTAAATGAGTTGCTGTCACCTGTCCAAACTCTCATGTCCCAGTTAGAGCACTGAACTGGTTTAACCCGCTGTTGAAAACCTCTTCTCCCAAAAAGTTCGAGTCACGCTTGACACTTTGACTTTATCTTTTGTTTCGCTGCAATTGTTTTTTATTGTTATTATGTTTATTCCCAGTTGTTGTTTACATTTAAATTAGTTTATTCTGGTATTTTTCAGCAGTTTTGTCAGTGTGGTGGTTTTAAATATATTATATACATAAATTCTGACTGATAACCACGGGTTGATATGAGCCTTACACAGACACCACTGTCTATGATCGCAGATATAAGACTTATTTGATAGAATATACAATGTAAACACTCTATATATTAAGTTGTTATTGTTGTATTTTATCTATATTTATTTATCATAAAGGAAACTAAACTACAAAGGAAAACTTTAAGGAAACATTAACCATTTTTATATATATTTTCAGTTCCAAATAAAAATACTGTGAAGCCGTTTCACTGAGCGCAGACACTGCTCTGCAACCATCACTTTCCTTTATTTCATCTAAAATGTGAGACATATATTCATTGTTGGTTCCACCTTGATAACCACGCTCTCGGTTCTTCCATCAGTTATTAATAAATGTGTTTTTTACAAAGAGCAAACTCTTCACTTTTCAGTCCCGGTGCCACCAATCACTTGGAGAGATGTAGTGGAATCTCCCACGCACATTTCAAACAAAGCCCTGAACCCTGGTTGTGTGAGAGTTATTGCGATGTCAAGGAAATCCAAATATCATCATCACTAATCATTCTCTCAGCCGGCAGGTCTGACTAAGTACTGAGGTGAAGCCATTAAGTTACTTGTCAACAGCCTTTGCAGAGTCTGCTGCCTTTTGCCACTCGATCTAATCAACCTCGACAGGAAGCTGCCGACGCCAGGCCAGATATCTCCTCTTCACCTCCTGCTCGTCATACGTCTGTTTGTCATCACCTGCCTGTGTGATTAGGCAGGAATCCCGTTTTTTAATTGATTGGACTCTTATAGGAGGATGAGGTTTTAATAACCCGCCGCCTGTGATGCTCAGGAGCAGAATCCAGATCTTCGGCTTCATTACAAGCAAGCAAAGGACTCTGTCAGTGAGTCATCTACCTCATTAGACTTCCATCCGTCTGACGATGAGGATGGACAGTCAGGTGGCTCGGCTCCGTCTCGCAGAGGGAAGATCTTCTGCAGTCTTCTTTCTCTGGGCCGTCCCTCGGAGCTCCTGTCAAAGAGCAGAGACAGTTGGGTTCACGAGTTCATCTGCTCTGCTGTTACCTCTGTAGCTCCCTGGTTCTGTCTCCCTGGTTTTCTCTTAATTCTCCCCTCCCTCACCCCCAAAAAATATCATGGCATCATAATATATTAAAGCAACGGTTCTGACTCCGGTAAATAAAACATGTGCCTGTGGAATTCCACTCAAACTCCTGTCATTAAGTTTTTCCCTGCAGTACAGCGGGGCAAGCGAGAGAGCGTTTCACCAGTATTTTGAGTTTTTATGTTTCACTCTATATTTTTTCTACCTCCACGCTAATTAAGATGCAATAGACAGGTTGTGAAATATAATTATTTATTGACTAAATGTGGCAACAGAGGTGTGCAGCGAGTCACACAGGAGTTCAGCTCAAATGAGAGAAAAGAAACTAAACTTGTTAACTGCAATATACATGAAAACCAAGACTCAGCCTATTAGAGCGGGTGCAATACAATACACAATTACAAAATCCAGTCTTTTATTATAATACAAAATAATACACATTTATATTGCCCTGTGTTATTTCTTCAGGAGACTATTTAAAATAAGACAAAGGTTGTAAATCTTTGAGAAATAGACGATCACACAGTGCATTTAATTTAACAATGTCCCTGTTCCCACTGAGGCAACAACGCAGAACATTTGCACTGAAGATTTCCCTCGGATCAAACACACGGGATCCAACGAAGCCGATTCTCAAAAATCATCATTTAAATGAACATTTCCCTCTCACCTGGTTAAACGAGGCTGGAGTTTGGGGTCTCGTGTTACACGTTGTTAAACCTCCGTGTTCTTTTTTTTTTCTATCACACATGGGGGGGGGGGCTCTTCCGCCCGCTCCACGTCTGAAGGAGTGTGCTGTTGCCATGGCAACCGCCGCCTTATCACACACGGGCATACGTTGGAGCTGCCGACGTTTATTAGAAAAAAAAATTTGGCGAGTGTAAGTCAGAGGGAACTTGTTTTTGCTCTTCTGGATAATCATGTTCATTAGCGACCACGTTCTAATTATAAGACGACTGATGAGCGAGGAGTTGAATTGGATGTGGAATTGTGCAGTTTCAACATGTTAAGACGCTAATGCAAGTGGTTGTGTATGAATTATGAAATGATTTTGATAATTCTGTGAATATCAATCTGTCATTAGACATTAGTCTGAAAAGAACGAGGCTTGTATGTAGAGCTTGGGCCAAACGAGGTGAAAGTAACAGAGACAGTGATCATTTAAAATATATTCATGACACTCGGCAGAACAGGCACCTCCGCCAAGGGCTCTTAATCCTACACGTCTGTCTCTCGCTCCAACGATAGTAAAATAAGATGCATAAGGAAGTAGTCTGATAACCTGCCCCATGTTGTGCAAACCCATCGATCTTATCACCCTGATTATGTCTGTACTTCAAGAACAAACACTATTTACTGAGGGTCACAGAGGAAAATGTTGGAAAATGTCTTTTAATGGATGAAACAACCTTGTTCACATTAACGACTTCATCTGCTTTTCTGTTTTTAACCTATGTTCATTTTCTTAGTGGTGAAAGTACCATGTAAATATAATGTACTGTTATTATCATTAGAAATAGTTGTAGTGGTATTGGTATTAAATTGTGGGTTAAATTTGTGTTTTCACAAGAAAATAACGTACAACCTGAAACCCTGCGTGTTGCACGTTGGAGGTCTGAGGCCGATCGAGCTGCTTCAGCAAACTGCTGAGCTGCAGGATTGTGTTTAAAAGAAGTTCCTCAGCCTGCACCCGAGGGTCCAGGCTGAGCCCCATGATGCACTGCTCTCATACTCTCTGCTGCAGCTCGGCCCCGGCGCTCCCCTCCAGCTCTGCACGACAACGCAGCAAATTTATGGCACACACACACAGACACACACAGACACACACACAGCTGCAGATGGTACAAGACCTATGACACTTTGAGAAGAATATCTGAGTGCTTCCATGTTATGATCTCAAGTGCAGGTCAGGGATGTGAGTGGTTTTCTAACGGAACGAGGTCTTCCCCAGACGCCTCCACTGTATCTTCATCCTGTTTCCATTTTGAAACTGTGTGACACACACACTCAGTCCTTACACACACAAACAGTTACTGATTAAAAATCATGACCTCACTGCGAGAGTCTACTCCAGCGGGGAATTCTAGATTTGAAGCAAAAAAATATTAAATACATTTTTAAACTTAATCTTTTTTTGTCACAGTGATGAAGGTGTCTGTGGAATTTACTGTAATTCCAATGGTTACATAATTGGATGGGTAATTATAAATAATTATAATGTATAACTCTTACATGAAATGATTCCTCCAGCGAGGTAATTCCTCTGAGAGCTCGTATAATAAAATGAAAAAGATGGGTCCCTTTTTTCGGAGGAGACGAGAGAGGCTGATTATTATTTCCTGCCATTGTTGGAGTAATAATCTAAATTATCACGAGCAAGAGCCGGCCTTCTTTATGTTATTTCCAATCACAAGAAAAATGGTTCAGTTTCCCTGCACGCACGTTTAACTTTTAAGCCCTTTGAGACAAACTGTGATTTGTGAATATGGGCTTTATGAATACAATTTGATTAGTTGATTGACTTTTTCGCTGCAGCAAGAGGCCGCACGACGGGAACAGGAAAGCTACAGCCGGAGAATCGATGAATGAGCGTTGTTATGGATTTTCGGTTAAAAGGAACTCTTGACAGATGGAATGAACTTTATCTGAGCAGCAGCAGTGATAAAGATCAACAGCACAACACGGGTTAACAGCTGATTGAGGTTGTAACAGGGCCAAAGATATGATTTCATAAAGTTATTGAAAGACCTGTGTGGAGGTTTTCTTCTGCACCGTGCAGAGTCGTCCTCCTCATGGGGTTCTGCTTTGGTTGGTGCCCTGGTTTGTCAACTGAACGGATTTCTTCACAACTAAGTGGAAGGATGGGACTTGGCCTAAGAAAGAACTCTGAAAGTTTTGGTGTGGATCCATAAATAGAAGTAGATTTGTCAGAGAATATTTTGTGGAAATTTGACAAAAACAATCCGGCACTTTCCGGGAGGTGATATCTGTGAGTGTGTATTTCGGTTGTGACTCTGCAGGGGCCTTGTTTATCTTTTCCTCCAGGTTTGGATAGATGCTTTAATAAACAGATAGATGTGTGTGTGTACCTTAATAATCCCACGTTCCTTTTTAAATCAGAAAGATTTTTGACGAGATCAAGTAGGACTCGTGGATGTGAGGTCCACTGAGGGGATTTTAAAATGATTGAATCCCAGATTGACTGCCTGGATGTTTTGAGTCTCAGATTTGACCTTAAAAGATAAATAATCAACGTTTGACCAAAAAATGCTAAAAATATGAAACCACTCTTTTCCGTTTACGTGTGCTTGTGCATTTGTGACCCACCCACACATTTGTCCCTGTGTATATACTGAAAGTAGTTGCTTGTTGTGTGCTTGTTGTGTGTGTCACTGGAGCATTGACTTGTTGTGCAGTTTTCCTTTCCCTAACTTTTACACCACTGATTCTTTTACCCTGACATTGACTTGTTTCTACCTCTATTGTTGATGCCTCTGCTCTCGTCACAGTGTTTGATTCCACTGAGGTGTTATTCTACCGATCTCGCCACCTGCTGACCTGTGCTACTTGTTCTCACCTGGAGGTAAAAGCACAGGATGAGTGAGATGTGTGTCAATATAATGATCTGCTGTTAATGTGAAGTCGATGGAATACTTCATGCTACCTGACTGATCACTGGGGGAGCCGGTCTACTCGTCTACTTGTCTACTCGGCTCCCAGGGGACGAGACGAGTCTATTTATCTTGACGACTGGTTTGTTCCCGGACAACCAGTCCCTCTTACTGGTTGTCATGGCTCCTGTTGGCCGGCATCATGTGATGCAAACGTTCTCCTCCAACTGGAGACCTCCTCCTCCTCCTCCGTCGTGGTGATGATCTCTTTCTGCAATTAGCTGTGATCCGACTGAATGTTTTTACCCAGTGAGACGTGTGTAAAGCAATGACACTGGTTCTGGAGAACAAATTCATCTGCTTCATGACGAATATTAACTTTTGTTCTTTTATAGAGAAAATTCATTAAATGGAATGGCTTCTATATTGAGATGTTTCAGATTACGGCTCTTGGTTTGGAGATTAGTGATATTACAGATCCTTTCAGGGCCGGAGGACAAACCAGAATTATCTTATGTCAATTCCAGTTGCATGATGATTACATGAGCTGCTGCTGGAACAGTCTGTTCTACTAATAAATACATAAATAGAAAATAATGAAAGCATCTGCAGGTTTTAAATTACAGATCATCGATAGTTAAAATATGAACCATCAGCTTCATGATATCACGTTTTCTTTCTGTTGGTTTTACTTTGTTTTCACAGTATTACGTGATAACAGAACCATGAAGACACATTTGATTTAGAGATGTTGAATTGTGATTGATGTTAACGGTGCAATACAGTTTATCACTCTGATTATCATTCCAGGATCTTCATTAGGTTTGTCTTGTTCCCCCTCTTTTCCAAGAATTGTTTTATCAAAAAAGTTCATGAGAATCCTCTGGTTGTGAAATACGGCCACACTTCCCCCCCGTGGTGCTGCCAGAGCCACGGAGACGGTTTGTTTGCCACTGAAGTCGAATGTCATGTTCACCTGGTGACATGGTAACGTGTGGTGACGTTAATGTTGCCTGGAAGGAGGGAAAACTATTCGGTCCACAGCTCGGTTCAGTCCTCTGACACCTTTGGTGATCAATTATTGCCTTGGATCAATCCTCCCTCAGCTCTATTGACAGCAGCAGTGTTTCTCGTGGCTTCGTAGCCTGAGATCGTGTTTGAGAAGACACGTTGGAGAAGGTTCCCTAATGTCCTGTCTCTTTAAACAGCAGTAGCCTGGAGACCCTGCCGCCCCCCCCCCCCCCCCCCCCCCCCCCGTCAGGCCTCTGCTGTTGCTGCTTGTCGGACCAATCTGTGGACGGCATTAGGCTTTCATTACAGGCCTCCGAGTGCATGCACACCTTGTAAGATGGGACTTAATTAAGTTTATGCTTTTCCCTGGCAGGACCCGGGGGCTCGGCTGCCTGCTCCCGCTGCCGATTGTTGATTTACGTCGGGTCCTCAAGGACGATCTCCTGCGTCTGCCACGGAGCGGAGCCGAGAACAAACGGCGGTTCATCGCCAGCTGTTCAGGGATCGTATCTCCCAAATACTGTCTCAATATTCCACTTTCGTGCCTTTGTGCCAGCAGCAGCCGCAGCCGCGCTCGCAGGACGTGTGTTTGTCCTCGCAGCCGTCAGTCTGTCCCATTCTCAGAGACATGAGACCTTAGTAACACCATACTGGCACAAATATTCACTTGTACTTCACAACACGTTAATGTCATAAATGTCTAATCGGGTAGATTCACGTCGAGGGAACAGGAAATTTTACATCTCAAAATGAAGGTCCGTAAAGTTCTGCTCGGTTCCTGGACGTCACCAAACAGAAGGAGAGATTGTGTGTGTATTTCACGTTTGGTCAGATACTCAAGCGGTGACACTAATGTGCTTTACGATGGAGAACTTCTGTGCTGACAGGTCTTCACCAGTTAATGAGTCTGGAAGGACGTGATCGTAAACTGCAACTTGACTGGAGGCCAGGGTCACACAACTGGGAGCAGTGATTGAAGAAGTTTTCCATTTTTCTTAAAGATCCACGAATTCCTGGGTTCGGGCGATACAGCCAAAAGTTTTCATATCAATGTAAATCTTTACTTATCACGTAAATATCACAATATTATTTAGTTTCAGTTTAACTCCTCTTCATGAGCAGAGAAACACAAACACTCGATGCAGCTAAACATTTGACACATCTAAGACAGATCTTAGATAAAGAATATATATATGTTTTTAAATTGCTCTTGATTAAAATGATATTGTCCAATCAAATACATACTGTGTTTTATAAGATGCCAGAAGTGAAAACAGTTGGAAACCACTGGTTTATACTTATTTTATATTTTACATGACTGTTATCCTGTCAATTGTATATCTTCATCTTGGAAGTAAATAGTAACACAAACTAGTGTATTTCCCTCTGAGATGTAGTCAATTAAAGTAAAAAGGAGTATAATTGAAAATACTCAAGTACTTCAACATTATATTTGAGTACTTAAACCCAGTGACTTTCCAGCTCTGACCATGAGACGCTAACTTCAGACGACACCGTTCCTCCGTCACAAACGTCCTTGAGGTATTTGTGTTTTCTTCTCGTGTGTCTGTGTTGAGGAGGTAGAACGCAAACACAGATCAGGAGCCGCGTCTCGGTTTCAGTGTTTGCGTTTCAGGTCTCGATGAACAAACCGTGAGAGGAATGTTTGCAGCTCTTCTCACGATCTCGGAAGCCACGAAACTTCCAAGAGAGGAAACCAGACCTGAACTTCAGCAAAGCTCATCTTTCACATGTCAGCATCTGTCGTGACAACATCTGGGAAATATCACATGTCGTGTACTGACAAGATGTGCTGTCATGTTGATTGACAGAGAGTCTCTCAGACCTTGACGTCCACAGTCGTGGTGTCACGGGTTCAATTCCCTTGCGACAGTTTGCCTTGTTTCCCTCTCGAGCTCCTGTAAAAATAGGACATTAATCAGTGAAATGTCTCTTCATGCAAAGGGATTGATTTGTTTTGGCTTTTCCCTGAATGCACCAGTATCTGTCTGGCTTAAGGATTCCCACATGAGGACCTGCTTCTCGTTCATTATGAGGAGAAAGAGGTTTGTCAGTGCTGGCCTTCTCTTTGATGTGCACTTCCCTCGCTGTCAGACACAATAAATGAGATTCATCTGAGAAGCTGAGCAAGACAAATAAATCCAATAAGGTTTTGTCACTCACCCGGTGTCCTTTGGTGACTTGCTCTCCTGCTCTCCTCCTGCGTTCTCTCCCTCGATCCCTCTTTTCCTTCACATCTGCCTCTCTCCACACACCCTCCGCCACTCCCCCGGTGAGGCACAGCTATTTGTTTACCTTTACAGACGGAAAAACGGTGCTCGGTTTAATAAACAAACGCACCCCTCCGCCGCCCCGCCCCCTCAGGGGGTCTCTTAAAAAAGGGAACCTGGCTGCAAAAGCATTTATTTGTTTCTGTTTTGGAATGTGAACTGTTTGTGTGAAAGCGCAAAGCCCCCCCCCCCCTCCCATTAAAAAAAACAAGAGTGACAGAGTAGCAGGGCAACATCTGCCAGACGACAACCATCTGAAACAACAGCACATCCATCAGGTTCCCTTCCAGACACGTCTGCCTTGCCCAGGTTCCTGCTCCTGAAGCCCGGCAGGCAGCGACTCCCCAGCAGGTTGATGTGGTGCCACATGACGCCGGGGCCCGGCCACAAAGAGGCAGCTGCTGGCTCTGAACGCGTAGCCGCATCCGCTTCAACCTGCGACATGCTCGTGCCTGTGCGCTCAAGCACCACCTTGGCACCGCTTCACGGAGCAGGAGCAAACCTGCAGATGCAACGGAGAAAAAGGAGGGTGTTGGTTCGGCGCCCAGACGACGCTTTGTTTGTGTCACAGGGGTCACTGTCGCAACACGCTCCTGCAGCAAGTGAAAAGAGGGGAACTCGGGGGGGGGGGGGGGGGGGGGGGTGACAGGTTACAAGTAGTGATGTGCGACTGCTGCGCTCATCTGTGATTAAACAACTTTTTGACACTCATTAGATGAACTGACGATAACACAGCTGGGGCAGGAGTGAAAGGAGCCGAGCGGCGTGCAGCTGCTTTGTGGGGGAAACACTGTCCTCACCAACGTTCCCTGAACACATCTGCAGGAGCGGATCTGGCCTCTGAAGGGCTCTCTTTGAGTGTGGTGGTCCTGAGTCATTCCTTGTGTGTGTGTGAGACAGTCCGAGCTGAAGCAGACGTCTCTGAGGAAATGCAGGGACAGGAGAGGACGGGAGATGTCCCTGAGTGGGAGGCCATGTACTGGTAGAGGGGTTTGCTCTCAGCATAGATTTTTTTAAATGAGAACCGGTTTCAAGATTCCCCGTTAATCAGCAGTCGCTGGTGGCGAGGAGACTGCAAGGTCCAAGACACGTTGAAACACCAGGTGGCTCAACCCCTAAATGTCCTTTAAAATGTGGAATGATTGTGCATTAATGTTGGTTATATAATTTAAAAAAAAAAACACATTGAAGCGCTGCATCTCCTCAGGAAGGAACATTTTGTGCGAGGCATTAAAATTGAGCAAAGTCTCTCATGCTGTGTGATCGCTGCGAGCTTTGTGAAACTAAGTTTAATCAGCCTGAGAAGTTTCTCTTTCTTTGAGGTGTAAAGCACCGGAGGCTGCGATGACATTAGAACAAAAAAAAAAAAATGAATCTGAATTGGAATTGCTGAAAGCTTTACGAGCACAGGAGAACCACATATTGATTTCACGAGTACGTTGAGAGTGTAAAATGTGGATTTAGCATCGCTGAGTGAGCCAGACGTTGAAAAACCAGAGCTTTATCAGCGAGAAAGTCTCCAGACATATCACCAGTCACGACAGCCACAGAATTAGGATCCATTAATCAGCCTGAGTAAATATGCAGCGGGGAGTGCCGGGACGCAGCCGGCTGCCTGTCTGGTTAACAAGGCTGCGCGGCCTCCTGCAGCTTCCCCGAGAAAGAGGGACGCGTCTTTTATCTTACACACCAACATGGCTTCCAGCGGACAAAGCTGTGAGCAGCAGGCGATCGAGCTGTCTGCCCGTCTGACTCCCTGCTCCTGTCGTTCCTCTTCTTTATCTGCCGCTGGAGCTTACACTCGCTCGTCCATTCACCGGCCCCCGCTGTCACTCACTCACTCTCCACCTTTATCAGCGACTATCTCTGAACGCTTCTTCGCTACTTACCAGGATCACGTTGGTGTTGGACGGAGGAGAGGAGCTGTTGCATGAATGGAAAACCCTGGTTCTTGAATTAAAAGCATTGGTGAACAGTCTGTAATTATAAAGCACTTTTCTAGTCTTGATGACCACTCAAAGCACTTCACTGTACAATACCCCCCCCACCCCCCCACCCACACACACACACACCTTCACGCGCACCTTCCTACAGTTCATGAATGTGCAGCACTTTCTCTATCATGGATTAATTACAGACCGCCAGCTCAGCAGTCAGGACCAATTCAGGGTCCAGTGTGTTGCTCAAGGGCACTTCGATCAACTCTCCGATCAGATCCAAACCCCCGACCTTCTGGTTGGTGGATGACCGAGCTGTGATATTTACATTTTTTAAAGATATTGCTGTCATTTCACTCAAATCTCTGTTGCTGTCTCTTGAAACTTGCTCAAGTTGCATCATGACAGTTTGAGTTTGATGGAAACAAAATAAATAAATCCAAACATCAAACTGAGCATTTCATCCTTTAATCAAGAATTGATTTGGTTAAAGAAACGAAAAAGGATTAATGATGATGAAATGACTTTAAAGGCACTTCGATGTTATTTACAGGAATTTAAAATGTTGTTGTTGTACTAGTTCATGAGCTTAAACAACAAGATGGACATTTTTAAAACCTTTTTAAGATGCAAAGAAATTTGAAAACCTTGGATTAGTTCATTTTCCTGCTCCATCTCCATCAGTATGCTACCTGCACTACATATACAAATAAAAGCATCATGATCAATCAGTTAAAGTTGAATTGCAAATAGACTGGGAATTTTAAAGTTGGTTCCATTTTACAATGTCGTCAACACTGTCAGAGGGTTTGGTCTTTGGTTTTTTTGAGCCATTGCTAATTATCATGAACTCTCTGCAGTGGCACCACATCACTGACTCCACTCTCTGCTCCCAGGCCACCTCATTAGCTCTATAGGTTTTTCATATGACCAACTCCCCAGGCCGCATTTGATTAAGATCTATGGTGGTGGAGCCCGACAGTGTGAGAATTACACTCAGAATAACCAATAAACTCCCTCTCTGTGGGTTTGATCACAGTTAATCACATATCCTCGGGTTGGACTGCTGGTCTCCTCTGACGTGCTCCAAGTATTTTGAATATTTATTTTTTTAGAATGTTTGTAATGTAAATCCTTCTTGGCTCCGAAGAGCTACAGCAAAAAAATATTGGAAACCAACTCATATTTCCTTCCTTCAACCCATTTGTAAAAATTGTAGCCTATAATATTTAAAAGAATGTCTCCCTTTCTTCAGATCAAATGAATTGAAACGAGCCTCGGTACAATCAGATCAGGCTCACACACAGCACCAGGCTCCGGTGCAGCTCTCCCCTCAGGCCCCTGTGTGCACATGATGCTTCTGTAGATGCCGCTGACCTTTCTGGCCTTAACGTGCTAGTTATCCAGACAGATAACAGTCATTCTGCAAGCGGCCGCGTCTGCCTCGGCCTCGCTGAATCCCAGCTGCTGCACGGGGGAGGTCCGCGGAGAGGTGACCGCCGTGCAGTAATAAATGTTAGATTTGGCTTTAATTGCCGGCATCACTCAAGGCAGCATTAACCTGGTTAGAGGGAAGAGTCGTAAAAAAGGCGATTCTGGGCTTCTCTCAGACGCCAGCCAATAAGGACGTGGTCCCCCGGGAGCTCGGAGGAATGCTCCCTGTCAGCCGCAGGGCTTTTCTGCCTTGACGACTCCAGAACCTGTGTTATTGAAAACGCCGTGGCCCTGCCTCTGCCGCTGGAGGAGTCTGAGTCACATGAAAACAAACACACACGCCTGATAACTGAGGATTGCATTCAAATCAAGACACTCTATCTACTTCCAACATGGCTCTCGTAAATTCACCACTTCATATTCTCCAGAAAAGAAAAACTGACCTACTTAAAGTTGACGCTGCATCTCTATGTGGGAGAAGAGGGAATCCGGGGGTGGGCAACTCCCGAGCTAATCTCCCGTGCATTTGTGTTTTATATGCAGACTCAAACTTGTAGCGGACACCATTCTTTTTAATCCGTGGTGTATAGGCGCATGACTCAGAATAATATGAATTGTGGTTAAACGGCTGCATCTGCTTCTGTTCTTGTTTTGACCACAGTCGGTTCTCTCTGTAGTTTACAGGAGTGGACTGATTTTGATGTGTGCCATCATATTCTCCTCACATTGGCAGAGTCTGAGCAGCCATTAGGCTCCAGTCCTCGTCCACTGCAGAGACACGTGTGAGGGACAGCACCTGCCAACATCGTGTCATAACAGAGGAGCCCCCCCCACAAACTACCATATCCTGACAGGCAGCTTCTAGATGCACGCTTCCATTATGATGCTGACAAATGACCAGCATGCATAGAGACACATTCAGGTGTAAGGTTTCAGGAGAGCTCCTGCAGATGATTTCATGTTGAATCTCTAAATAGAATGAAGTATGTTTATATCGGTGCCACTTCTGGTTCCTGGAATTCTGAATCGTTACTCAGCTGTGCTTTTTTTGGGGGGCAAATTTGCTGTTTCATCTCCTGAAGTGAAAAAAGAACAGTTTCTCCAGCTGTAACTCAACCAACTGGTGAATGAATTACCTTAAGTGGTTGTCAGTGAAGCTGTGGATGCGTTACGTAAAGTTTTCGCCGTCCATGAAGCGTTCGAGCTCTTTTCTCTGTGGCTACAGGCTTGCTGCTAACGTTAGCTGCAGCTGCCGGTCAGGTTTTTAGAGATGTTCAGTGCTTGACCTTGTGTCTCATCAGGTTGGGTGTGTTAACGCAGCCTATTGCATTACAAACACTGCAAACAGCCTTGTGTACCTCGTGTAACCACACCTGAGCCTGAGTGTCAGCTCACCACAGCCTCCAATTACCCACATTGTTGGTGTCACAGACCTAATTCAGTCAATTCCCTTATAACTACGTGGATAAGTAGCTCTACTTCATGTAGACGTCCCTGTGTGGACAAACCACAGTAGTATAGTCACCACTACTCTAGATATCAGCCACAGGGAGCGACTGTGTGCACGGTGTCAAATCCGGTGCATCCTCTGGCTGTGATGAATCAGACGATGAAGAATGTGTTGGTCAACGTGGAGACACCAGGACTTAACCCTGCCCGGCTGCCCGGCTGCCCGGCCACCACGGGGACAGTGAGCCATCCGTCTGGATCATGTTCCAACCACGGTGACTGAAGCCGGTTCACGAGTGCCTGAAGCTCATTGTCGTCTAATGACCGGCTCCAAGACACGTGACTGTTCTTAGAGAGTCTGCAACTCTAATTCAGAAAGAGTCGACAGCAGGAACCATTACATGGCAATTCAATCTCCCTCTTCAAGCATTAAAACAACACTCTTTTTGTTATCTTAACACCCCCCTGCCAAATACAGACAACGGATAACTGCAGTAAAAAGTGCTATAGACGAGTTTAAGCCCCAACGCTGCAGCTGCACAATCCAAGAGCTCTGGTTTAATGACTTAATTACAAGGACCAGCTCAAGCACTAGAAGTATAAATGTGCAAAACTGGTCAGGTGATTTGGGGGAAAAGCATTGAGCATGTGATTCATGATAATCACTCCATCTCCTGTCGCACTTATCAAACGAGCACACATGAACAGAATGGTCCGGACCGGCTTCTCCTCATAGAAACATATTCGTGGGTGAAAAACTATGAACATACAGACGACATTAGTTGAACAACACCTGCTCACAAGATGCTCTCCCTGCTTGGTTCACACTGCAGTGATGTAGTGCAGGATTCAGTTAATGAGATTCATGTGTTATCATTTTACAAAAATCTTTTTCCACAAACTAGAGGCAGTGGCTTCGAATTGGTGAAGCCACTTTTAATTCATTGTAAATTATATATATATTGTTTATATGTAGCAGTGTTTCCATCAAAAGATTTAAACAGGAAGTTACATAATCAGTAGATTGTTCTTATGAACTCCCAATTTGCAGTTATCAGCTGATCTTTGAGTTTGAGGGAGAAAAGTAGATTTTGATGGATTTGTATTAATCTGCTAAGTTTCTCAGCCCGTCTCAGTGAGCTGCTGATTATATTTTCATGGATCTACTGAAAACAGCTCTGACGCCAGATCCAGGGTTCTGAATATTCCTTCCTTGGCAGTCGGGTCCATTATTTCCCCACTGAGCTCTGACCAACCCGATGCGACACCTGTGATTAACCACTCTTACTACACTCGCTTCCAAAGGGCAATAGCCTCCATGTCCTCCTGTTTTTGTCGGTTGACTTGTGATCTTGGAACAGTCCAGATATAAACACCCTTTTTACCAGTTACACAACTTTTGTGCGGGCTACCTGTGGGGGAACCCGTGGGTGCCGGACCCCGGTGCAGGACTCTGCTCCTCACACTTCACATCACAGCTACCAGACATTATCCCACTGACGTGAAGGTTTTGAGTTTGGAGGTGATTCTGGTCGTTACAGTGAGCAGCGACTGACCTCAGGCCGGATGTCAGTTGACCTCACCCTCTTTATGCAGACTCTGTCATTCCCTCTGGTGATGCTGCCAAAACAAATCAAACCGCAGCGAACCCTCTTGTGAATGTTTTGAATTTGCAGGATTCGCTGCTTGTCAGTGACGAGGTGAGTGTGTGTGCGGTGCTGTTTCACTTTCATCGGCCCCCTCTGCACCGCTCTCCCCCCTTTTTTCCCCTCTTCTTCATCATCTCCTTGTCCTTCCTCATCTTCTTCGCTGAGGACAAATAGACACTACACATTTTGTTCTTGTCATTTCTCCATTTGTCGGAGACGTTCAGCGGAAAGGTAATGGAGTCCCTGTGGAGTCGGGGCGGCCGATATGGCTCTCCTGGGGGGGGGGGGGGGGAGTTTCACTGGATGGATAATGTCACGGACCACTGCTTGGAGAGAGAGAGAGGGAGGTGGAGGAAGGGGGGGGGGCTGTTGGGAGGGAGGATGCTTGGAAAGGGAGATGGAGATGTGGTGGAAATGAGAGTGTGCAGGTAGCGATCACTAAAAAACCGAGTGTGCTGCATCACTGTGCGTCCACACTTGCACCTCACTCTCTTTTACCCGTCAGTGCTCGGGTGGCCATTATTTCATTAAGCAGAAGTGCCGGCGTCACGTGTCGCCACATGCACAGAACATGCTTATTAACGTTATTGTGCGTTAATTGCCCTCTTGAAGTCATTTCCCCGTCAGATCAGCCACGACAGGAAGCTGCCTGTGGTTTGAGCCCTTTTTTCTGCACCCTGGAAATTAAAGAGCTCCTTTCGGTTTCATGCTCTCTCACATTGAACAGCACCTATACACACACTGTGCATTACAGATGTGTTCACTCTGAGTTTCTCCTCTTTTCCTTTCATCAGGAAGAACCTGAATTCATCCTAACGATTGTTAGCGAAGTGAGGAGAATGCGGGTGACAGGCAAGCGGGGCAACGCTTTGTTGGCAACAGCCGGCGCTCCGTGTGCACCCTGATGTGTGCGTGCGTTGCGTGGGCGTATGGATATACTGTATGTGTGCACGCGTATTAGTCCCAGGAGAAGTCTTTCAGCAGCTCCACGCCTCCCGAGGAGCAGAGAGATGTGGAAACATGGGCGGCATGCATGTACTTGTTTTCTCTTTTCACAGATGGGAAAACATCTCTCCACAGGTGATGCACACACACACACACACACACACACACACACACAGACAGGCAGTTACGCCACGCCTCACTGTAGTGGCAGTTAGAAGTGAAGGGGTGAGTGTGTGTGTGTGTGTGTGTGTGTGTGTGTGTGTGTGTGTGTGTGTGTGTGTGTGTGTGTGTGTGTGTGTGTGTGTGTGTGTGTGTGTGTGTGTGTGTGTGTGTGTGTGTGTGTGTGTGTGTGTGTGTGTGTGTGTGTCTGTGTGTGTGCGCGCGGGAGAGAGAGTGTAAGTAGGTCACGCATCCAGAGTGAGAAAAATAATAGATTCACATTCAACTTAAGTCACAGAAAATGAGTTGGGACTCTATCCTCACTGCGAGAGATGGTTTTCATTTACCACAAAGAGCGAGCTGCACGATTCCCTCGACGGCATGGCGTTGAGTTCGTGCTTTTTGTTTGTTGTTTTTGACGCATGGAGCTTTCTCACCGTGCACGCGCACACGTGCATGTTGTGAAGCCGATGGTCGTAGCTTGTTGTTGATTTCCAGGCGCAGTTTGGGGTCCATCGAAGGTGGAGGGGGGGGGGGGGAATGTGAGGCTCTGATGTGACAGGCTCAATTCTCACATAAAACGAGTAGCTGTAAATCAGAGACACACACGAGGCAGAGGACACATCACAGAGCCGCTCTCTACTTTTAAGGCCCCGAGGCGACAATAAGGACCAGAGCATATCGCGGCATCAACGTGTGTGTGAGAGGAAGTCAAACGTGGGCCGCATGTGCCTGCCCCATCCTACCACTCGGCCTCTTCTTCAGCGTGTTATTATCACCTGGAGTCGAACCTTGTCTTGTGTCCTCTTGTGATATCGCGGCAGAAAACACTTTCATTTAAACTCCTAACTCTTCTGCTGGCCTGCACTTCAGCTTATTGCCCTTTTATTGCCCTTGTGACATTTGAGTAATGACCCACACATTAAGGTTGCTGTGTGTGTAAAAAGTCCGGGACACAGTTTGTTACCTCTGAGTTGTCGGACACATAAAGCTGCAACGATCTCTTGACATTTGTATTTCCCTACTTAGATGTGTTATAGCCGGGATAAAATGTTGGGCTAACGTAGCGAACAGTGTTTTTGACAATTCATATTCCCCTTGATTTAATCATCTGTTTGAAAGACCTGCACAACGAGGTCTTATAAAAACAATGACAATAAACTCAGGCTCACAAAAATATGCAATTGTGATGATTTAATGTTCATCAATCGTCCAAATAAATTCCAAACAAAAAATTCGACTAAACCCTTTAGAGTCAGTTACAGTTTATCGTGAGAAATAAGAGTTACTGGTTTTTTTCACCCCTTGAATGAGTGTCGGTTGCAGAAAAAAATCTCAAATCTGCCTTTGGGGAAATTCTTCAAATTTCACTCACTTGCAGCTCATAGATTAACTGATTAGATTTCAGTGTTAAAATGTCACGATGACCTGAAACGAGTCTGGAAAAACCACTATGCACACAGAAACTCTGCTGCTGCGGAGCTGCTCCTTAACCAGCTATTTGCTTAAACCTGCAAAATCAACATTATAGTTTTTTCGGTTTTTTTTCACCTCGGAGGGACTTGCCTATATAAATCAACCTGTGAGTTCACCTGCAGACAAACAGGAGTCATTATCATTCCTGAGGTGCAGCGTTGTACAGATTAACGACAGCCAGTGATGAATGCAACTGTGCATAAGCTGGAGCTTGTGTGGTCATGTAGGGTCAACCCACGATACACCTGGGACGAGTCACTTCTGGGTGTGGTCGCTGACTCTTTTGCTTTTGCAACCACCACGCCTTTTGCGTCTCTCTTTAAGGAGTTGTGTGTTTGCCGTCCCCCACACTGATCCTCACCTGCCCTGTTCAGCTGCCTCGGGTGGAGACTCATCGAGAGAGTGTGAGGCTGCAGAGGATCCTGACTGGTCTGAGACTCTGTCCACGGCAGCTTAAACCCTCCATGTGTGTATTAAGCCTGGAGTGTTTCGAGTGACTGAGAGACTGGTGTGAAGGAGGAGAACCAAAACCGTTTAGTGTCTTCATATTCTCAGATGCTGACCTGCTCCACAGAGGAAGACATTCTTAGAGGAAGAATCTCTCATTGTGGGAAGCGGTGAAGAGATAAAAGCCTTGATTGTCACGTCTCACCCTGTTAAAGCAGTTTTCTCTCTCAAAGCAGTATTTAAAACCTCTTTGTTAGTAAATGCTGAATCAAATCTCTGTGGTTTTGTTCTGTTTTTGTGTCAAAAACTAACAACACAACCTCACCTTTTATTAAAATACAGAATTTGACAAATAACGATGAATGTTTTTGCGAGACAGTGTGGGCGAAAGGTTTCAATTACAATATACACATAATAATTGCCTGAATAACAGTGGAGGAAAATCAAATGACTGAAAAGAGAACACGGGCGGGAGAATGTTTGAGTGATTAGAAATTAGGATAAAACATAACAGGAGAGAAAAGTTGAGCGTCTGCTGCTGATTTCATGATATTTATAGTTTTATAAACTCTTAGGTGCTTGTTTAACTTTTAAGCTGCATTTGTGTGTTGAACCGTTTCCACGTGTAAGCAAATAAGCTTTATGTTTGAAAAGAAAACGCTGCTAGCTCAAAAAGAAAAAATAGTTCCACATATGGCTCGATATGTAAACAAGGGTGATTAAACTACAATGGTCTTTTCAGAATGAATTACTGTTGCTCTGTTTCCCGAAAGAGAAGCATTGTGCTGTGTCATTCAGAATCCAGTACGTGCAGCTCTCCATGTTTTCCCCGAGTCCATTTCATTAGGGAGAAAAATCACACGGCGTTATTGCTTTCCCTTTTGTCCAAGTTTGATTCTTCCCCGAGTTCTGATGAATGTTGTTTTGACTGAGTCAATACCTCTTTGTTCCAAGAGAACGATTTCCTTCCTCCGATTTGTATCTCGATTATCTCCTCTGTTCTGTGGACGACAGGTGCAAGTGACTGAGAGCTGCGTGTGCGGATCAGAAACCAACGTGTGCAGCACTCAGGACTTTTAGTCACTTCACGATGAAGCGGAGAAATGGAGCCTCTGTCAGGTTTTATTATGAGCAACCGGAAACCGCAAATCAACACTTGTTATTTTTTGGAAAACTTTCCACAAGGTACAAGGAAACTCTTTTAGTTTTCTGTCACATATCTTGTTGTTTTGTCCAGTGGCAGAGGTAATGTCATGTGGAAGGTGCAGGCGCGGTGCTAAGGTGAACACCGCTCTCTGACTGAAAGGTCACCTCCCTCTGCAGATCCCCTCATAAATATTCATTCCCGCTACTCTTCACGAGGTTTCCGAGAGCGAGAGCTTAAGCGTTTCCTTCATATCCCCTCGTTCCTGCCCCTTAAAGGAACCGGCTTCTACACTGCACTTCACACTCTCCTGCTCCGAGGCTGTTTGGCCTTCAGGGAGGATGGAGTGAGGAGGGCCGGAGCTGAACGCCGGCTACTGAGCTGAGCTGGCAAAGCGTTGCCCTTACTCTAGCACCAGCGAACTACCCCCCCGCTAATGAGCAGCTGATCTATAATAGATGAACCTCTAATGGAGCCGTAGGAACAACTACATGGCCGTCCCCCGTGTGGGTGTTTTGCGGGATTGTGTGCAGCCACTCGTTTTATGCAGCATCAACCCGTGCGTGCACTGGTGGTCACGCATGCTACGTGTGCACGGCTGCGTCTAATGCACGTGTGCTTACAAGCTCTCGGGGTGTTGCCACCAGCGTTAGCATCTCCTGCTGCTGCCCAGCTCATTAAAAGCACCCTGCACTCAAACCACGAGAACAGAACAGTGGTGGATCATCTCATGAAAAATGTAAGGGAGCAGCAGCCTGATCTCCCGGGCCCTGTGCCGCGGTGCTTTGTGTGTGCTGCTCCGGCCCTTTGATGTACTCCATTGATCTCCCCTTGCCGACATGTTCTCCCGGGCCCATGGCTGCACACCAGCCGGAGGGGTGATTAGCCTTATCAGTGTAATGGAGGGGAGTGCAGGGGCTTTTTAGAAGTGGAAAGGATGCAGGAGAGAGCGGAGGAGGAGGAGGAGAAAAGGGGGAAGGAGGGATGTTTGGCCGATTGCAGAAAGATGATGATCAAGAGGTTGCCCATGAGCTCCTCTGCGTGTAATCAAGGCAAGCGAGCGGGCGAGCGAGGGGAAGGGAGGAGGTCGGCTCCAGCGACTCGAGCCTCTTTGCGACGGCAGCTTTTGACTTTGACTTTCATGGAGGGGTCGAGGGGATTTGGCCACATTGATGCTGAAAACGCTGATAAACTCCGGGGCACTGCGGGCAGGAGGCTTAGCCGCCAGCTGGTGGTTCTCAGAGCAGCACGCTGCGGCAGACGTCACTTAACGTGAGGGGGTGTGGGGGGGGGGGGGGGGGGGGGATCGGCAGCAGGAAACCTAACGAGTGGCGGCAGAGCTCCGTTGGGGTTTGAGAGGGTTAGGAAGACGTCAGGCTGGTGCAGTGGTTTGCGAGAGGGTTCCTGGTTCTGATCCTGGTTGGTACTGGGTCTTCCTGTGTGAAGTTGGCATGTCCTCTTCATGTCTGTGTATGTATTCTCCGGGTTTGTCGAGATCCTGTCTTGGCCTGTGGCCCCCCCCCCCCCCCCCCCTTCACCCAATTCTGAGAAAATCTGTTAAGTAGATTTTGCTTAATCCTGTTGACCAAAACCCAAACAAACAAATAAACCGGGCGGGGGGGGGGGGACATAACCTCCTTTGTGGAGGTAATGACTGTGATTTACTGTCATGCATTACACTGGTAATCCAGCCATTGTTGCTGGTCCTTATCAATTGAACCTTAGTGCATTGGTTACAGTAAGGACACTAAGGGGTTCAACATGATTTGTGCGTTCTCTGTCTGCTGAGAGTTGCGTACTCACAAGTACATGCCAACGGTTACAGCCATTCCAGTAGATGGATGTATTGTGGAGCAGGTGGACATGAACCAGCCTGGACACACATATCCTGGAGTTCGATATCCCACTGCCTCACTGTGGAGGGGGTGGGCAGAGAGAGGGAGAGTCACGTTGGAGAGGAGGAGGAGGAGCGAGACGAGATGATGGAGAGGGAGGCTGGGTCAACATGTTGAATGGGGGGGGGGGGGGGGGGGTACGGAGTCGTCATTTTACGCACTCCCTCTGCTGTCGTCTTCTGTTTCTTCTGAACCGCCATCATTTTTTTTGGCAGTCCTGCTTGTGGCCTTTATGTTGTGAGTGAGTCCTGAGAACAGACATGGCCACAGTGCCATGTGTGTGTGTGGGGGGGGGGGGGTTGCACACTGGACAGCAGAGGGACAGAGCTCATGTCAATAAGAGTTAAAGTCGTCCTCATCGGCTGCATCAGTCTCTGGCTCGGCACCAATCCGACACACCGCTGCCCAAACATCGGAATCATGCACAAAGTGTGAAAAAAGCCTTCGACACTCACAACATCCCCGTCTGGAGTTTTCATTATCGTGTCTCGCAGGACGACTGTGTGATGAAAACAATATCCTCACGCTAATAGGAATATTTTACAGATATCTGTGACTATCAGTGAAGCCAACTGAGCGTCTCTTGTCTCACTGCTGCCTCCGGGACATCACTGAGCTCTAACTGCCTTTAAAGCTAATCATTACTGTGAGTCCTTTATCCCCTTTGCTGCCTCCTCGGCTCCTCTCAGTTCTCTTTAATGCCTCCATTCACAGCCTCATTACCTTCCATATTCTTTTATATTCACATATTTATTAATGCACTTATTGTCGATTCCACATGTGGTTCAAGCTTTTTTTGAAGGTTTTTAGCTGCAAATTTTTATTTATTTCCCTGGCAGGGATAAAAAAGATATATGTAATTATTGCCTAACCTGGAGTGCAGGGTACAAAGGCTGAAGTTTCATAATTCATCAAAAGAAGATTCTCCGAAAGGTGTTGAAGGAGAGGAATTCTTCTTCTTATTACTCCTGACCTCCACTTCAAAAAATATCAAAACCAAAGAAGGAGACAAAACCCTTCTCTTGCAGAACCTGGACTTTTTCAAGATGAAGAGAAAACTTTGATAAGAAGAGGAAAGACATATTTATATTTATCTGTATCGTCGGAGAAGCAATGTAGCAGGGCCCCATTTTGTTTTTGTATCTATACTGTACCACTCGTAGACTGTCTATAACAATGACCTACACATGCATCTAAATGTTTTATCACAATTAAAGTAAATATATATATATATGGATGTATATCAAACATATCGATAAACGACTTCTGCTGTGAGAGTAAACAAGTCGTCTTCTCTGACCTTTTTACACTTTTCTTTGACACATACACACACACACACACACACACTGTTGTCGCTCATGTTGCTTTATCACCGACAGACCATGAAGAAAGAGCTTTTTCTTTAATGAACACAGTAAACACTAACAGGACAGACAGTCGGTCTCTGCCGGGGACCTCTCCCTTCTCCCGCTGTATCGCACCTCAATAATCTCGGGGGTCAATTGCTTTGACCACAGCACCTGCCGGTCGCAGGATTGCACGCTATCATTTTAATGGATCACCGCTCTGGATGCACTTTAATTACGCCTCGGCCCTGACACACTGCTCGAGATAAGCAGGGGAGATGGACAGAATCAGCCTTTATTCCTTCCTCCTCTTTAAATCTACATCTGACTGATATCGCAGGGAGTAAATATTTGCCTAAACCGCGACATCTTGTTTCGTCTCTCGCAGCTATTCTCTCCGAGCGGCCGGGCTCTCGCTGCGACAAGATGACAGCTTGTGTCACGGCCCTGTAGCGGGACCATGGTTAACACACACACACACACACACACACACACACACAAGGACATGCAAAGGGCACATGTTGTTGCACACACACTTCCTGCATAGAAGGAGAAAAGGCAGCATTTGGGAATCCGGGTAAATGCACAGATGGAATCGGCAAATTGTGTGTGTTTGTGTGACTCTCAGCGCCACACACCAGCTTCCAATAACACACACCCGCAAGTGTCAGTGACGCACAACGGGCCCGCGGCCGCCCTCCCTGTCTGCCAGCATCAGCACCACAGTGGACGCAACACGGGTGATCTTTGCTCTGAGCTCGGTCCGGTCTGCTCCTCCTCCTGCTCCCCTCTTGTCCCTGCTGCTGAGGAGACGCTTCAGTCGGGCCCCGTGTCCTCTCAGGAAGACGGACTCACTCGTAGGCTACACACTCTGAACCGCAACTGGGTAACGCAACTGCAAGTGCCAATAATCTGTTTCATTTATTAGGCCCGGCAAACACAAGGGGTGGGGGGGGAAGGTCTGGATATTTGATTTTAAGAGTGGTGATATCGTGTTCAATAACTGCTTCCACTTTCCTCCTTGGCTTTAAGTCTGTAAGGAGGTTTACTGGATGTTTTTAATGTTGCACCGTCGACGCTAAGTCAGCTGTAAAAAGACAGACGCCTGTTTTTACGAGACTTGACGTCTAATGAATCCTGAAGACATTCACATGCTGCCGGGGGGGGGGTCGAGTCAAAGAGCTCCGAGGTGTCTCCGAGAGGAATTTACTGTTATAGGATCGAAGACAAATACCGGAGCGCCTGGATGTCTTGATAGCAGCGGATCAGCCGGGAACCTCAAGCATCCGCCCTTCCACCGCGTCACAGTCGGTGGAGTAACGAGTGGCTATTGCCAAAGTTGGGGTTTTGTGCGGCGGGTACGAGTTGACATGAGGGAGCAGTTTGTGTTGTGGTGATATGCTCTCATATCGCGTTCTGCCTGCGCCAACAGCTGTCATCCCAGGCAGATCAGGAAGACTAATTCAAAGGGCTTATGCACGCTTAACCGCATGCTGCTTGGTTTTAGCCGTTTTTTTTGTATCTCTGCGATTGAGACTCTTGCCGACCTTCCGACTGGAAGTGGAGACTTTTTCAGTCGCACAAAATTGCCTTGTAACCATTTCTTATTGCTTTCTTTTGCTTTCTTACATGTTTTTCTCATCGGAATCAGGTTTGACATTTTAAATTCACACATTTGGAGTATTGATCTTGAGCAGGGGTTAAAAATCCAGATCGCAAACATTTCCTTAAAAGTCCGAAACATCATAATGTGGAAGTGGCGTTGGATTTGGTTTATATTAAAATGTTAGATGTATCAGCGACTGCCATCAACGATCAAATAAAAGAAAGTCGATTTTTATTAGATTTTAATAAGATTAAGTATATACTCCTGAAAATAAATGGTATTCTTATATCAAATAAAAGAACACATCTTAAAACAAAGCGTGTAAATTAAGTTTCCCCTTTTCTACTCTTCTTAATTTTCTGAGAACAATCCAAGACAGTCTTTCAACAGTATCTTAACAACTGAACAGATTTGACACCTGCTTTTCTTCTGCTCTTATATTCCATCTCCCCTGATTCTCATGTTCAGAGAGAGAGGTGAGCTCCGGCTTGGCCTGCCAGCATTTTAAATCAGGGCTGGAATGAGTTATTCACGTTACTGCTTTGAACAATCATCCCAGTCTCCTGGAACATATGAGTTATTCTGTTTTTGAATCACCCATCAGAAGAGTGAACATGCCAGAGTCGCATCACGTGGGATGATTCACAACGCTCACAGTTGGTCTGGGAGTTTAAAGTCGTAAAGGCTTTAGTTCAAAACGCCTGTGAAAATAGAAGCGCCCTTTCAAAATGTGACAATTCTCCTACATGTCTTATTCACCTTATTCGTGACAAAATCATCATGGTGGAAATCCATGTGGTCTCTCCTCTTGTGAGCTGGTCCCTGCAGAATACTGTCGAGCAGCAGCTACAACTGAAGCAGCGTCGAGTGTTTGTTAGCCAAATAAAGTCTGTGAACAGCAAAGTGAGGAGCTCCACCGTTTCCTGGCTCATTAACACAACATGGTGTCTCGTCACCGGCTCAAGGAGATGAACATCTCCCACTCGTCAGGACTCGCAGGGCAAAGCTCGGTGAGCTCAAAGGAACCGAAGGAAAACAAGCAAACCCTGCTTTTCTCATTCTGTAGTTCACCTGTGTGACTTTGGGAACGAGCTGCGTGTGCTTAGCGTGTTTCCTGCCTGTCATCCTTCCGTCCTCTTGTCCCACACGCCGGACAAGAGGACATGAAACGCTCCAGTAAACAGGTGGGATTTAAAGTTAAGCACAATAAGTCATATCAGGGGTTGAACATGTTGCTTTTCTTGAATCCCACTCTTTGAAAATACCAAATAGGTCCTCCTCCTCATGACTGTGTAACCTTGAATATTTCATGCCCGTGAAACCTTCCCAGTGAGTGTGATGGACCCTGAAGGTGTGAATTGGACTTTTAAAGCGATGCCGCACGAGGACGTGATAAATGAGTCTGGATGACACGCAACACTCCGGGGGACCATCAACCCTCTAACTGTGCAGAGCAGTGCTGACATGCTTAAGCCAGAGTGGTGTTGATTGCACAATACACACACGCAATCATGTGACACAGAGATCGTTATCTTAGTGTATTAGAATTAATTACTCCCAACAAAATTCATCAGGAACCTGCTTGAGGTGGCAATCAAAAAACCTGAAGGCGAGTTTCTTCCACTGCGACTGTCGCTGACTTTTCTAATTCTTCATGTCGTGAAGTTCTCCACTTGTCATTTCCACGGAGAGGAGCTGTGGTGGAGCTCTGCTGGATGGACAGGGAGAGAGAGAGAGAGAGTGGTGGATAGAGGAGACGGAGGGGGGGGGGCTGTGGCCGGAGAGTGGCCCGGCATTGGGAGGACGATGGTTTGGCAGCGTCGTTGTTGAGCCGGCGTCCTCCGATCCCCTCTCTCTAATTCTGTGTCCCCGCGACAAAGAGAACCCAGCCCCGGTCTCCCATCCATTATGCATGGATGAGCTTTATTGCATTATGTGTTTTTTTAAGGCTAACACACTTAGCAAGGCTTGTAGCATGCACAACCCTTCTCCACCAGCTCGGTGAATAATTCAAGGCCAGGGCATTAGGCCTGGAATAGAGGAGCTTAATCAAAGGCTACAGCTTTCAGTGCGGCTCAGCGCCGCCCCGCTGGCCGCCGCAACCCTCGAGTTTGGCAACACGTAGATTTTAAATAGGAAGTTGAATTATCTGGCCAGAGGCGGACTTTGGAGAGGCGCACTCGGGGGGGGGGGCTTGAGTTTGTGTTGCTTCCATTCTGCAAAGCTCCTTGGTTTTACTGTCAGACGTCAGGACACCTCGAACACTACATGCTGATTCTTTCTATTTCAACTTGAATCCATTACTTTTCTTATCTATTAGGCTTTTTAATTTTGCCTATCAGCACTCTTTGGGATATATTTGCCTACTATTGTGGATTTTGGAACATTATTAAATACCGTGGTTTCACTTCAGCTCCTTTCATCCAGGGTCTGTTGCGAGGAAATGAAATGTTTTTGATAATGTCAGCTTTTCAGGAATTGGAAGAGCTGCGTCTCAGTCTGTAAAGCATGTTCCCTTCTTAACTCAACATGGGTTCCTACAAATGCCTTTACCGGCTCTCGGGACATTTCCTACCGAGAAGGAAAGTTTCACGTCAAGTCAAATCCACCAAAACACAAATTCTGCATTTGAGACACACGTTGTTTTCAAAGCAGCAAACGTCTCCCGTCCCTTGTGTCACATGTCTGATCCAATCCCTCTCCTGCCACACGGTGAAACAGCTGCTCACAGCCGACCACTGTCTTGTGAAGGTGAGCAGCTCCACTGGACCACAGGATTAATGGAGGTGAAGAGTAAATCATGTCTTTAATAACATAAAAAACATTTGCATTATTCATATTTTATTGTTGTTGTTTAATTCACGTGTGAGTCTCCTTTTCATCTCTTCATTCCATCTATGATCTGGTCCTTTATAAACTTCTCTATTTATATATCTCAATATCCTTTTTGGTATATACCCCCTCCCCCTTCTGTGTTGTTATCCAATTGTTATTCGCTCTATTCTCCTCCCTCCATCCCTCCCATCTATCCATCTTTCCAACTTTCTCTATTTCCTCCACTCTCTCCATGCTCCTCTTTCAATAAATATCATTTCTCCCTCTCTCTCTCTGTCTCTCTCTCTCCCTCTCTCTCCCCCGTGAGCGCATCCAGGCGTCCCTCGGGGGCTAATCCTGTTGGAAACGTTTCAGGGAAAGCGGATTATCTGTCGGAGCAACATGATTTTTGGAGAAAGTTCACTCACACTTGATTAAATTAATCATTGTCCTCCAAAAACCCCTCACGGTCTTCCCTGGTGGATATTGGTTTGAGATAGATAACCGTCCTCAATCGGCATAATTCAGCTGTAATTGATTTGCCGCGTGGTGCTCATTGTTCAGGTGGAGACGTGGTCTGTGAGGTGCCGGTGATCGGTCGATTAAAAAAAAAGCTCTGGCTGCCTGATTCATCCTGGTGTTTTAATTCAGCACTGGGTTACGTGAAGGTGGCCCCAGTTTGGTTTTACCTGAGTCAGACGGAGACCAATGCCTGATCGGCTCCAGGCTTTCATAATTTACACCGAGGTGTCAGAATGCGTCAACTCTCCACTGTGGTGATTTGCTGTGAAACACATTAGATGGAGGAATTACTGTGTGAATACAGGTGTGTGTGAGTGTGTGTGTGTGTGTGTGTGTGTGTGTGTGTGTGTGTGTGTGTGTGTGTGTGTGAGTGTGAGTGTGCGGCCAGGAGGTAATTGTTAGTCTGTTGTTTATGGCCCATGAAGAGCGGTGTGGTCAATAAAGCTTCTCAGGTGGATAAGATACAACATAACCTTGAGATGACAGTAAACTTTCCGCTTCCTTGCCGACAGCCATCCCTCCCTCACATCCTCTCTTCCTCCTCTCTCTCTCTCTCTCTCTCTCTCTCTCTCTCATCCCCTTCAGAGGAAATCCTGCCGAGGCTCCGTTTAACAAGAGCATCGCCCTCATTACACAACCGCAAAAAACCTTTAAAGTTACCATCCTCTACGTGGTTTCATTGGGGGCGATGAAAAATTCCCTTTCAAAGGAAATAATTACAGCTTCCTTTGCACGGGGGCACATGGCAGCTCGTGTTTATGGAGGGTAATCACTATGCAGAGCAATTACTCCACAGAAACATTGGTAGCTTTACCCCACACAAGTGTTGGGATTAGAGCTGTGATCATCCCGGGTGTCAAACACTTGTCTGGGTGTGATTATTGGAAAGGTCCCGATTTCAGGGTGAATCAGGAGCGAGGATTTCCTGTCTGCCCTCTCGTGCACCACAGCTCTACTAGGGGGGTGTGTGTGTGTGTGTGTGTGTGTTTGTATTTGTATTGTAGCTATAAATTGACAATATCTGTAAATTATCAATAAGTTTTTTATTTCAGTATTGATTTCATACCCAATATTTGTCCAATTACAGATGCAAAGACTAATGTTTACCTCCATCGAGGAGGTTGTGTTTGCTTTGTTTGTTTAGAGGCAAGATTCCACAAAAACAGTGGATTTCCATGAAACTCAGATGAAGGATGTGGTGTGTGTCAGTTACATTTTGGTGCAGATCCCGGATTGTTTTCACGTTCTTTAATATTGCAAGATAAAACTATTTTTACTGTTAAATTTGATGCAGCCTGATTGAATTTGAGTGGTACCGTTGGTGGAGGGATGAGCTCCTCTGAGTTCCATTCTACTTTATTTATGAAATTATTAAGAAATCCTATTATTATTATTATTATTATTATCATTTTGTAATGTGACTGTTATAGTGTAAAGCAGGTAATGGTAAAGATGCAGTAACTGGTCTAATATGGACCTGATGAGGTAACTAATTAGGATCCAAATTAACAATATCAATAAACAGTGAATAGAGGAGATGTACTACCCTGTCTTTGAATCTTATTTTGAACCCACACACAAACACATGCACATGTGCTGAGACACAGGTCGCTGTCTGAGAAAGGGCACCCCCCCCCCCTCCCTCCGCCTCTCAGGAGATTCAACACGTGACATCATGATCCACTTGCTCAGCGTGCATCATGCTCGAAACGCCTTTCAGGTTCGACTCCTCTGGTCTGGAATCGCCTGCCTGTTACATAATTTGTCTGCAGAAAAGACGAGACTCCTTTTTTCTTTTTTGTCCCCCCCCCCCCCCGCTCTCACCTCCTCTTACATACCTGAGGTCGTCCGTCCTCCTGAATCAATGCACGTGTTGCAGATTTCACTCGACTGCGGAGGAAGGATTTGAGACTACGTGGATTTTGCTTTCGGAACTGGGCCATGTGCAAACGGGGGGGGGGGGGGGGGGGGGGATCAATGGATCCCGATGTCGTGTGCACAGCCACTGGTTTCGAGAGGTTATGAAAACACATTGTTTCTACTTCATGGATGGCTGCTGATGCTGCTGCTGCAAGCTGCCTCCTCTGCGGTGGGTGGAGGCATTTTGTCTGCATGTCTGTACTTGAGTACATGTACATGACCCCCCCCACGGAGCCAAATCCATAGGTTTGCAAAGGTGCATCCATGCAAGGGTCACGGTGGGATTGAAGAGAGTCTCAGCTGCTGTTGGGTTATTGTTTAAGCAAAAATCCAACATTTACCACATCTCCTTTGTCTTTGTAATAAATATTTTAAATGTGATATTTGTCTCAAACATTTGGAAAAACATAATTTTTAAGAAGAGGTTTTGGACATTTTTTTTGTAATTATTAGGTGGCAAAACAAGGAGAGAGAGAAAAAGGGGGGGGGGGTGTGGGCAGGACAGAAGCCATTCCATTCAGGTGTGTATCTTGATCGGGGGGCGGATTGTGAGACGTTTAACATTTTGGTTGATTTCTAAAAGAGTATTTCATGGATCTTGATGAGGAAAATCAGGCATGTTTATGGAGATGATACCAGATCTAGTGAAATTAAAATATGATTTCATAAAGAGAGGTTTTGCCTTGGTGCCATTCTAGTTAATTGATTACTTTGAAAACTAATCAACACATAACATGATTATAGAAACTATAACATTAATTATAACATTAATTACAGCTCACAACCCCATCGAGCACATTTTGAGCTCATCAACGTCAGGCGCAGACATGCCAAGACTTTCATTTATTTAATTGAATTGCATACTTGCCTTGTCAGTTGTTTGTTTCATTTCAAATGTGTCACTGTTTGAAATTACTGTACTCTTATTATTTTAGATATCCTCTCACAGTCATCGTTTTTTGTCACAAATTACATTTTAAGGACACTCGCCATAAATGTTCATTATATATTTTTTGAATTCCGAGCTTGTGAACTTGATTCCATGTGTGTTTGCACGTGAGCGTCTCTGAGTCTTTGTTGTGAACCTGTGTAGAATTATGAACACCTGAACCAGGTTTCAATGGGGTCATCGTGGGGACTTGAAACGTCCCCCTGCCGCCACTAACATCCTCTCCTCATGTGTTACCTCCACTCGCACTCAACTCCAGGCTCCTGCCAGTGTGTGTGTGTGTGTGTGTGTTTGTCGGTCTGTGTATGTGTGTGTGTGTATCCACAGTCTTAGAGCTAACTTTCCCCTCGGCCACACACGTGTCAAACCCTACCCTCCGTGCTTGTCTCCATTGACCTCTCGCCCAGTTAGTGTCGACACAGAACTGACACACAATCCGTCGGCCTCTGAGGCGAATTCACTCCTTGTCTCAGCATTCCTGCTCCTCTGTCCTTCTCTTCCTCCTCCTCCTCCTCCTCCTTCTCCTCCTCCTCCTCCTTCTCCTCCTCCTCCTCCTCCTCCTCCGCCCACCACCTCCTCAGAGCTGCACAACTGATTTCCCATGAAGACTATGACCTGCAACCTGCTGTTAAGTGGAGGGAGGAGAGCAGCTCTCTGTTTGTACACTACAGGTTAAATGGGTTTCTGAGGTCTCCTCTTCCTCTTCGTCTCTTCTTCGTCTCCTCTCCATCTCCTCTTCCTCTTTCTCTTCCTCTCCGCTCCTCTGAAAATGCTCAATTACCTCTGGTTGATTTTTTTTTTATTTGTTTTAGCCTAGATTAGTTATTTGAGTCATTTTTAAAGCAGTGAATTATACATGTTCAGGTTCCGGCCTCTCCGATTTGATTATCTGCTGCTTCTCTTTGTCTTACATACGAGTAAAGTGATGATTGGGGTTTGAGACGGTTGCTCAGACAAAACCAGGGATTTAAAAACGTCCCTTTTGTCTCTGTTGCACTTGGCAGACTCATCCCTTCAAAAGTGGAATTTCACGGACCAAAGTCTTTTTAAAAAATTTCTCTTTTTACTGCAGATATTACTTCACAAAGATCACATTATTTTCTCCACTGATGCGGAGGCAGAAATCTCAGATATTAAAACCAAGCCGAATAAACCAAAAACTCAACACATGGCTGAACACCGGTGGGTTTTACTCAGTTTATCTGTCTGTATAGGATCCTACACATTGTCTTTGATCAGTGAAAACCATGTGAAGAGAATACTCAGTGATAAACAGAAAGATTAAATGAAATTAAATTCAAACACTTCAGGAACATCACAAAGCTTTAAAGCAAAGTTTGTTCCTTAGTTGAAAAGTTAGGTTTTTGGAGATTCATAATAAATAAATAGATAATAGATAATAAATTACCCAAACTGTAAAGTGTTCAGTTTCTTTTCTTTGAGAAACATAAATATCTTCTATACAAATTCAACAGCACCAGTTATACAACAAATTTCACTGCCCATTGCTACAGACACGTTCCCACTACGTGCCCTTCCCCTGACCCCAGTCACTGTGGAATATGAATTAAGATGCGTCCCTGGCCGGGAGCCACTAACAAAGCCCCTGTGCCTCACCACCCAAATCCTGCCCATCCCTCAAAACTCCCTCAGCCGTTGAGCAATTAGGAGCGCGGCACATTCTGTCTCTGACCGTCTCCCTGCAGACTCCACCGCCGTAAACGCTCGTTACAGCCAATGTGGCCTCGTGATGGGGGTGAGCGGTTAATCCCCGGCTGCAGACACACAAACACACCTCCACAGTCCAATCAACTCTCTGGCGTCTTTTTCTTTTTTTCTTGTCACTTCTCCATTCAGTTTACAATCTTGGTGTGACGCAGACACTTTATACATCCATTCACTTTGCAGAGGCCGGGGAGAGACTTTACCTGAGGAGACCAGGTAGCTGTGTTCCACTGCCCTTGCTCTCCCTGTGTCAGAGCCGATGTGATCTGTGCGTCCCGTCACAAAAGCCCCAGGGATGTATTCTGTGCCGTCTTCTTTATTACGGCCATTGTTATAAATGCCTCCCTGGGTCCTCTCTCCGTCAGCAGGATTAGAGCCCGGGATTAAGATGCAGCACAGGGAGCGGGTGGGTGTGCAGTGAGCGAGGCGGGTTATTGGAATTGCCGTCATTATCCTCTGGATATCTCATCATGAACTTCTCACCTCAGTGCTCCTCGCTGTACGCGGCGCTCGGACTGAACCCACACAGCTGCGGAGCCTCAAATGGACAGATGTTCCAGAAGTTCCACTTTTTACTTTCTGTTAGCTACTGCACCTACTGCAGTCTTTGTGGTTTCTTGCTTCTGAGACTCTCGTCCACTCACGAACACAGTTTTGATTCACCAGAAGTTTGGATCTTCTGTGTGTCCATGTAAAACCAAGCATCACAGATAACTTTGCATTGCCCACTGTTGCTTTGTGTAATGAGCTTGCACCAGAAACGGCAACAATGGCAACTATGTACCAGATTCTCTGTGTTTGGTTAGTACTGTACGTCTTATTACAGTTTTTTTTTGTTAAGTTTAACATAATTACACAACATTCATGGGCCAAACATTTTGTACGGATCTTTTATGTTGACTATATAGTCCCCTCCTGGCCTGGTATGCTTGTGAGAGCGTTTAAAGTTTTTTTTTTTTATATTCTGTAAAACGAAGGGTAATATATCTGCAGTGGTGGAGACAAGGCCCCTTGTCTCCACCACAAGGGGCCTTGTCGAGATTAATGGCCTGTGATACAAGAAAAATACAATTCGTTGTTTGTCTGTAGTCTAAATGTACATTGGTGTGTATTTTTACCTCTTGAGGTGTCTCAAAAATTTGAATGACACAGTTTTCCAAACGGATACTGATACGGATGCGGCTCATGAAAGTGCGTGATTCATTATTTTGCATCAAAATAGTCCAAACATCACTTGAATATAGGTCAAGGGCCTGAGCCAAGGAGAGGTAACACAAATAGCAGTGAAAGATTAAACAAAAAGAGGAACAAATAAAAACAGAAACAGAATTACCTCAGTGAATTCCCTGGTATATGTGTAGGTAGGATTTCTTTACACTGTCAACACGCATCCATCCGGACCCCCGCTGCTCCTGCAGTGTACAGCACATCAACCTGGGGCCTTGTAATCCAATGTGCTCTTTTCCCTTTGGATGACATCACTTATATCTCTGGGCAAAGGGTCCATCAGAAGCTGCCATGAATACATAAAGCTGTTGTCATGTGTGAACACGAGCATGAATGGTTGTTTGTCTCTATATACATCAGCCCTGTGACAGGCTGGAGACTTAACCCACCTCTTGCCAACTGGAACTGGCTCCAGCCCCCCCCTCCCCTGTAAACCTTGGAAGGATAGAATGTTGGCATTTCGCTGGAACTTGGCACCGAGCGTCTGTGTTGGAAAACCTCGAAGAATTTTTTCCTCTAACGCAGAATAAAAGGAACTGGGTCTCCATCCAGGAGCCACAGCTCTGGGTGGCTGCGTTCGAAGGCCGATTGTGTCATAATGATGCGAATAGACTGTCCCGTTTCAAAGAGTCGGACAAATGCATCAGAGAAATGCATCCCTCCATCCCGAGACACAAACAATTGGATCGTTCTCGAGCCATCGATTTATTGCACTAAGCGAGGAACAAGACGCACGGACAGGCGGTGGTCTATCGGCAGAAACTTGGACTATGGGCAGAGAAGGTCTCTGGTTCGTCTCTGGTTCGACTCCACGGAGAGACAACAAAAGACCAACCTGGATTGATCTGTCCAAAAATCCAAGAGTCTCCCTACCCTGTCTAGTGCTCCCGAGCAAGGCACCTTACTCCCCCAACATCTGCTCCCCGAGCGCCGTACATGGTCGCTCACTGCTCTGTGTGTCCTGCACCAGATGGGTCAAAAGCAGAGATCAAATTTCCCTACCTGCATGAGTGTGCCTTTGCATGTCTGTGCATGTGTTTGGGACTAATAAATGCATCTTAATCTTAATCTTAATCTTAATCTTAGCCTTCAACACAACGGAACATCCGAGGATTGGTTAAAAAACCAAGGGGTGTTAAATCTTTCTCCTCGCAACAGAAGCCCCTACAGAAATCCTCTGTGGACCCGACGCTTCGGCCTTCACAGTCTACGCAGCTCACACAGACTGTCTGACCCTGAATTTCGACACAGCCACTTTCACGAGTCTAATTTTAAATTAGTTACATTTTTTCTCAAACCTCTTACGTCCATGATTCTGTTTTGATCTGGAAAGTGGCCTTGATCGTCTTCACATCTTCACATCGTGTGTGTTTCTAATATTTTACTAATCTCTTAACTATGCATGACCAGAGCTCAGATATTCTTGGACAACTCCAAGAGCAATGTACACACTCCATGCTCCAGCTGTCACTTCACATTTAACACACAATGTCGATCTACCCGGACCCATTTCTCCTTATTGCTCGAGTTGTGCTAAGTTGCCTGTGAAATACTGGATTTCTTTGAATGCCTGTGTGCGTCTGTAAAGGAGGAAACATGTTTGTGTGTTGTCTGAGCACAATGGGCTTTCATGAGATGACCCGTTGCCCCCAGGATGCTCTTTGCTCACTCGACAATAAAGTGCATGGTATTGGAGGCGATGGCCCGGCACTTCAGGCCGCTCGGCAAATGACGACCCTCACTTCTCCACGAGGAGCAGCCACGATGAAAGAGAAAGTGCAGGCAGAGCCTTTTCGCCTGGAGAAGAGAATTAGACGCTGAGCTGCACCTTTTGTTCACCGTCTTTTTTATTTATTTTTTTGATGGAAAACAAATCCGCAATGACTTGTCCTTCAGTCCAGACCTTGGGAAGTTACTTTTACAGATGCACTGTAATGATGCATAGAAAAGAGAGAGAGAGAGTGACACACAGATCCTTGCTCTCACACACAAGCACACCGTTCTCCCCCTTTTCACTTTCTTTCCTCTGCAGAGTGTGACGAGCAGGACGGCCGCCGCTCACACGTCTCATCACCGCAGGAACAATCACGGTTCTATTTCAAGCGTTATCTTCGCCCGGGTGTGCGTGTGGTTGAATTAATAATATGATCCTCCGACAATCAGTCTTAAACGCCTCACGGAGAGCGAGGCAGAGAAACGGTGAGCCAGAGATGGCCCAGCGTTAACGAGCACTTTGTAGTTTGACTCTTATCTGCCGCCGTTGAGGAAGATGGCGGCGATAGCCCACGTTGCTCTCATCATCCCCTGACGGCTTGCAGGATTAATGGTGAAACCGCAGACTACGGCACTCGACAGCCATCTTGGGTTAAGGATGACTCAGCCCTTTTTCCTTCTCTTTGTAGACTCATTAGACATCATAGGGACGTCTGATGAGCTCAGCACTCGTGATAATGCACAGAAATTAGCTATGCAGGGTTGAGTAAACACTATTTTAAGGCGGCCTTCACCTGAGCCTGTTTCCCCTCAACCTGCTGCAGCACTGAGGGAGCCGGCTGCCATGTTCCCCAGCGAGGTGGCTGTGTTCACGGGGCCTGGGTGTGACATGTTAAAGAGGAAAACAAAGTTCCATTAGATGGGAGGGAGCTGTAAGTGCTGGAGATAAGGGTTTTATTCCCGTGTTCCTGCAGCGCCCCAGCATGTTGCTTCCACCTCATTTCAGTGGCTAATATGTTGCTTCTCCTGCTGGTTTCCCTCCGCTCTCAATAATTCAACACGTCTGGCAGAGTTCTCGCTCTATGGGAAAAAAAAAAAAACACAACTTCACTTTTATGGAGACATGATTTGACAACAAGTTTGGGATCAGAACAGGGTCACACTTGTGCTTTTAGATACAACCTGAAAACTAATTTCTCTGCAGCAGGAACAGTGTTTGCATGCCTTTTTTCCTGGTGTAGTTCTGCATGTGAAACAGGTGAAAGTGGAAAGAGAGAGAGAGAGAGGGAGGGAGGGCGATCCACATCAGCAACAACAGGGGTTTCCAAACGGAGAGGCACAGAGGATGCACACGATCGAAGGGAAACAACTCAGCGCTCTCTGATGCGTCTAGATTCAGTGTAGATGATTTATTCTGAAAGGAAAGTGTCACATAAAGTACAGGATGGATGTATTTTTTGAAAGGGGGAATAAAACACAGGTGATGTTTGTCGAACAAACACGTCAGTCAAATCTGAAATATTAAAAAGGTTTTCTTCCTCTCGTGGAAACGGCTGCCTTCGTGTTTTCTCCCTATAGCGACTTGAATATCTCAGCAGCTGTTGGATGGATCTCCACGATATTTGTTTATTAGCATGCTAATATGCTAACCGCCATGAGAACTTGAGTACGTTTTTGATTAGCTTCAAGCAAAGCTGTGCCCTGTAGACTATATATATATATGGATGGATGAAATGACGGTTCCCCAAAATGAATCCAAACAATCTGGATCGCCCCCTGGTGGCTGGTTACAGTACAGAGGATAAATGATAAGAGGATAAATGATAAGAGTCTAATGATGAGGGTTTTGCGCACATGTTGTCTGAGCCGGATGCTAAGTGAGGACGCACATGGGTTTCAGAGTGTGTGTGTTTGTGTGTCCGTGCCTGTGTGAGTTCATTCTCCAGCTGCCTCGTTCTGCACAGACCACATTAATGATGGAACAGAGGCCTGGGCCATAGACTGCTCATTAAAGACAGAGTAGAGGGAGGAATGTGAACTGGAGACGAGCCAGACTGTGAGACAGCAAAAAAAAAAAGAGATCTGGAGATAAAGATTTGAGAAAAAAAACAACAACAAAGGTATGCAGAGGCAGCGCAAAACAGAAAGGACCTCACTCCTCCCTCTCACCACCTCTTTGTACCCCCCCCCCCCCCCCTCTCTGGGACCAGGACTTCTTCCTCCTCGCGTCACATCAACAGCAGCTCTTGCAACCTGCTGTTGATGCTGCTGTTAATTCGTAACGCCCCCGCTCACCCGGCCCACCCTTCCACTTCTGCTGAGTTGGGCCGATCTTGCCTTACCCTCACTGGAGGAAAGTCATCCCTCCTTCTCCTTCGTGGGGACGGGCAGAAGCGAGAGAATGAAGGGCACAGGAAAGGAGAGGTGGGGCTAGTTGAGTTAGATACAGAGGCAGATGTGTGTGATATCACAGATTCTACGAGGGGATATTTGTCTTATTTGTCGTCTTTTATTGTCGAGCGCCTGACCTGTGCACATGCGGCTCGTTGTGTTGGCAGGAAGGAGGAAAGCATTTCTGATTTAATGTGATAAAAGGTAATAAACCATCATTTCCGTTTTTATAATATTTGATATAGTGGTGTGCCAGTTTTAAACCTGCCACTTTAGAATGAGTAGTTTTCTTGTAGTTTCCTTGTCTCGATGCTCCGGAGGTTCTTCCTAACCATTCCTTGTCGTTTGTGAGTCCTCAAACACACCCACAATATACTGTCACTTATTTATTGCTAGCGTCCAGGACATACCTTTTTGTGAACATTCTATGGGGCAGAGTGAAGTGAGAAAACTTGGTGTTCATCCTACCTGGTTTATCTGAAATGACGATTTTATAGTCAACGTTTTTCATGAAGTTAATCTTCAAAATTCACGTGTGTGTATTCAGTTTATATTTGAACAATTCACTGAACTGCTGTTGCGTGTCGACTATTTCAAAGGTCCGTCGACAAAATCTTCAGACCCAAGTTCACATTTTGTCAAAACAAAAGCTCTGTAATATATCGATATAAAGCGATGCTGCAGCCAAACGAACATTGTGCTTTTACTTTGAAGACAATATTCAAAAGACAAAGACGCTCTTTGAATGTTGCTTCCATGACGAAGATCAGATCCACACACCTGTGAATATCCTTTTGTCCAAAGTGGTCAAATAACAATTATCCACTGGGACCGATCTTACTGAGCCTCCAGTTGCCGATGGTTCACCTCGGTCATCTGAGGACCTAGAAGAAGACATGACGCTGTCTGCTGGGCTGCCCCCACTGACTGCAAGGCGCTCTCCGCTTGTTTAGTCATATTTTATTTATACTGAACGTATCGTTGTGGCAGATAAGACACACAGTTCTCCAGATAAGTGAGCCACATACAGACAGGCTCACACACTCAACTAAACATCGCCCTGGAACACTTTAATTTGTTGAAGTCGTGCCAACATCAAAATCACAAATCTAATCACACGCCGACATTTTTCATTACACATTTGTTTTTCTCCTCGTTGTGTTTTTTTCTCCCCTTCCTCATTTACTTCATCCTTTTAATCCTCTTATGCCAGACCCCTGCCCCTGTGCTGAGATGAGGTGAAATGAAGTGTGCAGAGAGCGGTTTGGGCGTGTGAGGCCACTGCCTGTTTAACTTTGCATATCTCTGCAGCCAGCCAGCCAAGCAGACAGACTGGAAACACGGCTTCACGGTGGCCATCAGGCACGCCGCTCCACTCCTCCGATGCAGAATCCTCCGGCCGTAGTAACACTCCACATGCCGGTTATACAAAGTGAAGAGAACTCATCTGACGCTGCTGCATGAGGTGTGAGATTATAAACCGGGGCTCACGGCGCCACGCTCGCATTTTCTGCTTCCTTCAGCGGAGTCACCGAGATGCCCCCTGATCCCTGTCTCACCTACAGCTGTCGGAAAAAATTGAGCTCAGCCTCGGATACAAACTCGCCACTCAACGGTGCCCTGCGGAAATTTTTGTCCCCTAAAATGGCCACAGTAAGCTGCAGGGTTAGAACAGGATGAAGGACGTTTCTGAGAGGGGGGAGGCGCTGGTGGAGGAGGAGGAGGAGGAGGAGGAGGAGGAGGAGGAGGAGGAGGAGGAGGAGGAGGGTGACAGGAGAGTGATGAGAGCAGCCAAACCACAAGTCTTGCAGGTATTGGTGCCCCGTGCTTGACTGAGTGCCACAGGGGACGAACAGAGACTGATGAAGAGGATGTTGTTGACCTGTCAAACAGGAGGTGATGGATTGAGAGAGGGGAGGCCAGGATTATTGGGAGGAGGGGAGTGGGGGGGGGGGTACAGTAGAGTCTGTCGAGAGAGGGGCTTGAAAGCACAGAGAGTAAGAAGCACCTGCAGGTAAAGTCTCAGGAAACCAGAAAACTTTATAACAAATGACAAGAACAAAAACTGTGAGTGTAGTTGTGATTTTCAGTCCGTATCTTACATTCCTGCATCAGCTAATTTGCATATATACAAACACATATTTATAGTCATAATGAACAAACACACACTCATCATAGTCTGTGGGAGACTCTTCTACACATTTTGTGTCGAGGATATTGACAAACTGTTGGTGCATGAAATAGGCAGAGAGGAATGTCTGTTCATTTATTCCAGCAAATTAAATACCTGACAAGTACTTTGTCACATTCATGCAAAAAATAAATTAGCCAATAAATTCGCAATTTTGCTCATGATGGTGTAATTTACTGAGAAATATTCGACTGAAGGCCAGAACACAGCATCGAATTACATGTCTCTCTGATGATGGTTTTGTAGAGAAGAATAAGAGCTAAGAGTAAAATATTCAAACCCAATAATTATTCTTTTTAGTTGCACTATATGCAATATTTCCACTTTCCATAAACATATGCATATCTGTTTTTATACACATGTATATATACTATATACTATAATTAAAGTTAGTTAATGAAAACTTTGGGTTAAACACTTGATTTTTTTATGAAATTCTTTGGGTTTGAACAATTTGCAAATACCGTTATGTAGCATGATAGCATTTAAATGACAAAGCCCCCTAGTGGCCAACACGAATAATGAGTCTCTGTCCGTCAGAAGCAAAGAAAGAAATATTGTGACATTGATCTGCAGCCAGAGAATCTGCAGGAGGTTCGGATGCTTGGACCGAAAACAAAACCCTGGTGCTCTGGTTCCTTGTTCTCAGTCAACATGAATGATTCTGGTTATGTAACCGACGTCCTCCAACACTGACCAAGTGGTGACATATTTTGTTGTTTCTGGTGAGAGCAGCTTCAGATTACTTATATAAAGCATGTTTCTCCAGCAAATAATTCAAGCGCACTCTGTTATGTTATGTTATGTTATATACTGTCGGACGTGAGAAACAGAGATTGCAGACTTTTACACGTTCCTGTCATACATGTTGTCGCCTGTGTCCCGGAGCTTGATGTGTAGACTGTGTGTCAGTGGTTGACCCAGTGCACTGAGACAAACCCCCCACACCTGGTGACATATTGGTTGTTCAGAGAACTGGGAATTACTGGAAGTGACAGTCAGACAATAGAGGTAATGACCTCCCTGTGGACGTCCCACTTCCCCCCACCCCCCGGGGTCGCAAACAGAAACCAGGCGTTTGCTCACATTTCACTGTTTGTTGAAAAGACCCATATAGAACATGCAGATATATGTTATGGTAAAAACATTTTCTTATCATGCGTTCGATAACAAGGTTGATCCTGTTCTGTGTGACACTGGCATTTAGTGAATATGAAAGCAGCAGTCGTGTTGCTTAGCATCTCCTGGTTTTATTCAGTCTTGTCCATAGACTGCAGATAAAGATGGCTGACGTGTGTTCACTTCCTCCAACTTTAGCAAAATAAAACCAAAATACCAACCCCCCCCCCAAAAAATTTTTTTTACCTAAAGTTACCACTGTTTGTATACCCTCCTTTCTTGCTGACAGTGATGTCAGATCTTAAAAGTGTTGATCTAATTAAAAGGTGAGAAGTGACGTGATGTGTCTCAGCCTTACATAATCAATCTCCCTGTGAGCCTGCGTTTTCTGACAATAACACGTCGGCTTTTGCGATTCACAGCATCTTCAAATAGATGCACAACTTATGTGTGTGTGTGTGTTCGTGTGTGTGTTTGTGTGTGCGTGTTTGAGCTGCAGAACGTCTTGAGCCTGGAGTGTTAATCTGTTTCTGTGGCTTCTGAGCGAGGTGTTGCTCTAAGTGAGGATGCTAACAGTCTGCCGCTCCACCGGGGGTGCCAGCCACTGCTTCTCTCACTGCGGATATGAGTCTCCGGTGATGTAGAGGGGGAGGTTTACTGCTGATGCCAGGTGGAATGGCATCACGCTGCCGGAGGATTCCCACGGGTGGCTCTGCTCTTCTCCCTGCCGTCGCCTCGTGGTAAAAATGAAAAGGCAGCGGAGTCGCTTCAGATCCGACTCCCTCAAAGCATCAGCTTACATTAAAGAGATCCACAGGACATATATGAAGAATAAATTGACTGAAAACATCTGTTCAATAGTTCCTCAAAATCTCTCTGTCTTTACGTCTATCTTCGGCTTCACAGGACTCACAATGTGTTCAATATGAGAAACTTTGAATAAAGTGATGGGCGGAGCTCTGTGGCGCAAGTGGTGTTGTCAATCACGACAACCGACGACAACAATTGATTCACCAGATGAACGAAAAGTATCTTATTCTGCCGTCTGAGCGTTGTACGATCATTTCATCCTCTAGTGACAGTATCAGGAATTGAAATGATCATTATGGTAAAATATATGGATCTACGTCTGTGTATGCACAAGCCTGTTGTGATGATGTAGATGTGTTAGTGTGTCTTCACACATTTCCTCTTTCCAGCCGATTCTAATTATCGCACTAGCACAGGAGGTAGGAGACTCAGGCACCGATTCCGAGGTGGAGCTTGAACCGTGTTTTAATCCATGCGGCTCCATTCGTAGGTGTTTTTCAAATACTTGTTAGTTTATTCACAAACACTTTATTCATCCTTTTATATTCGGTTATCGTTTTCTTCTTGACACGTCCAATCTGGCAACAGTGCTCCGTGTGCTATCTGCAAACAAACAAACTGCCGATGTGAAGGATTGTAAAGCAACGAAAGGTGATGGATGAGACCGAACTCGGCCCTCGATGAATCCCTATTGTCAGAGGACAGTTTGTGCATCCCTCTGGCTGTGCTGCGGAGAACTATCCTCCAAGTGAGTGGATGGCTGATGAGGCACAATGGAGCCCATTGAGCCCCGACGCAGGAAAAATGAGGCCTGCTACAATAGCAGTGTTATCTGCAGGGAGGAGGAATGAGAGACTTCTGTGATGCGACAGCCTCACTAACAGTCTCTGACAGGACCCGGGACGCCACAAAGAGCGCACTGTGCCACTGTACTCGTGATGAACAGATCAGAGAGTGTGTGTCGGTGTGTGTGTCTGTGTGTGTGTGTGTGGTTGTTATTCTCTTTTATTTATCCAGTGAGGTGTGACTGAGCATCCTCTCTCTGCTGCATTATAGAGTCGGACACATTCACACCTGGTGGTTCCACGATGCAGCCACACACATCTCTGCTGTGTGTGTGTGTGTGTGCGTTTGTGTGCGTGTGTGTTACAAAGCGCTCTGAACCACAGTAAGAGGATGCAAGCAGGCTTTCATCATCAAACAGAGAGTTTCATCATCTGGAATGCAAAGTTGTATGGTCGGCCATTACGGGTTCAACGTGCACCGTGCTATTTGATGTGATTGGCTCACACTCTGGGAGATTCTGAGCTGAGGAAAAGATCAAAAACGAGTGTTGTCAACTTTATGTGTAGCGCCCTGGTATCACATGCACGGCCTCAGTGAGCCTGGCAGACCCACTACATCAATGATTCGTGACCCAGCTCCAGTTAAAGGAAAAACAGCTGAAAAAGAAAGTGCCGGCCCTTGAGGAGGAAAAGCAAAAAGAAGACCCTTCGAACTGAAGAGGAGGAAACTGAAAGAGGGAAAGCAAAACTACTTAGTTTGTTAATCTGTTTATTTATTCGATCAGAGACAAAGCTCATTAATCAACAGACTAAATACTGCAAATGAGACAGAATCAGCTGTGTTAGCTAATATCCATCTGTTGTCCCTGTCCCTATGACCTGTCTTACATAACAACAAATAACCATGCATAATTCATGTGCATTATGTATCTACCAAACTACCTGGACAACAAACACACAATTAAAACACTACGGCCGACAAAAACACGCAAATCACACATGATTGTTGCTGCAAGATGCATATCATACATCATCTCTTTTTTCTTAATTCAAGTTCTATATATTTCGTTTCTATTCTTGATTTCTTTTATAGTTAATCATAATTTAGTTCATGGTTGATTATCAAGGCTTAGTTACATTTCTTTTTCTCTAGGGTTTGATCTTAAATCCTTATTTTAGTCAACATTTTGGTTCCCCGAAATGTTTCACTCCCTGATATTAGAATCCAGTTTGCTCCCTAACTGGGTCCATATGGGTCCGGGTCTCCTACTGGACAGTCTGGGTATTTAAGTTTAATCCCTGGAAAACTGCCGAACTGCCGAACTAAACAAATTCACTGTGGATTTTATGCCTTAAAGTTGTGAACGAAACTGTTTTGAAGCTGACTTTGTCGAATCCTCCGTTGGAAGCCACGGAATGTCCCTGTCCCTCACAAACATATGGAGCCCATGTACTTTGTGGAAACGGCCTTATGTCCCCGAAAAATCCCCCGTGTGTGTGGGAGCTGAATTCGAAACAAAAAACCGATAGATGAAACTGCCAGATTGGTCCTCGGCTCCCCGAAGTCTCGCTCTGCTCGCCTGCCACACCAGCTGCAGTGCAACCCCGTCCTGGAGAGACAGACGGAGAGCACACAACCTTTTATTCTGAAAAGCCAGGCCCGCTGGGATGGCGGTTCCTAAAACAGCGTCAGATGGCAGCGGGGCCTGCGGACGCCAGGGGCATTCTGATGTGAGCCGAGCGAGCGGCGGCCCCTGAAACTTGGAGAGAGAGTTTAGAACACAAAAAAACTATGAAGGCTGCACTGTCACTGTTTTAGTTTCTGTCGCGAGGTTGAGGAGGAGAAGAGGATTTGACGGGGATGCTGAAATGTTCCCAGAGTTTATCATGAGTCCATCTCCCCTTGGTTAACACATCTCCCCTGTCTGTTAGCACGAACAGTCCGTCCACACTGACAGGATGTGGTGTTTAGTCCTGCTGTTTGGTATGCAGAGCAATGCAGAGCAATGCAGAGCGGCGTCCCGCTGAGCAGAGTTTGTTGTGTGCGTGTATAGCACAGAGACAATAGGGGGAGAAACGGAGAAGAAGTGATTATGTCTCTGTAGTCGAGCTGCTTCAAAGGCGACTCGTCTTCGTCTGTGAAGGGACGAAGACGAGACGCTGAAGATCTCCTGGTGTTTTCCAAACTTCCTCATCGTGTTCGTTCCTCCTCTGCCTGCGTGTGACGACTCTGAAGTCGTCCTCCTCTGCCTCAAACTTTGGATGAACCTCCTTTGTTTTTACAAAGGCTTCTGGGAGGCGAGAGCAGAGGCGAGATCTCTGCAGATTTTCTTATGGGAATGGCTGCCGCCTGAGTTCTGAGGTTGTGGCATTGCACACGCGGCTTTGACGGAAAGTTTCTGAGGCTCGTGTGGTTTGTGGGGGAAGCTGTTAAGACAGTCGTCAGCTTGGCTGTTTGGATTCCAGATCGGTTTGTTTCAGGCGAATGGAGGCAGTGATTTCTAGATCAGTTCAGTCCAGCTAATATATATATATATATATATATATATATATATATATATATATATATATATATAATATATATATATATATATATATAAGTGTGAGGAAAACATCTAGCACGTTGCTGTGAGTGCTTCTCGGTCCGACGTCCCTGTGTTACCTCTCTCTCACAGCCGAAATCTCCATTTACCCTTAATGATTGAAGTGAATTTCACGGAAAAGATCTGAATTTTCAAAATCTGCTAAACCTTCATCCTCCCCCTCAATCCCCTCAGTGATCAAACTGGAATCAACAAGGGTTTAATCTCTCAGTTGGAACAAACGATACAGTGCATTTATAATTTTTTGTTATTATTTAAACCACGTTGAGTTTATCCGACAAGTTTGGAGAGAGTTTCACTTATAGTTCTTTTTCTCCAATCTGAAATGTTATTACGTGAAACCACACGAACCAACTAGAGTAGAAAAAAAACTCTGCCAAGGCCCAACACTCCTAAAGAGGCACCACATTTCATATAGATATCAGATCCCCCTGAATGTGTGGGACTTTTTATTTCCCCCAGAAAATAAGAATAAATGCAAAAACAAATGCAGAGTTTTATACAGATCAGTGTATGAGCAGTGATAACATGTATTTTACAGAAATCGTTATCTCCCAAGTTGTTTCTTCTTCTATTTGTTTGTGTTTTGTGAAAAATAACGGTTAAACATCAAGTACATTTATTTGGTTTTTATGATTTGATTATTTTTAAGGAATCATCGCCATTTTAAATATATGTTTTTATTTCTTTGTTTCTTTTACATTTTTTGCCAAAATCCATTGTGGATATAGTCTCTTATAAAATTGTCTTAAACTGAATTTATTTATGATCAAAATCCTCGATCAAACGTCACTTTATGATGTTAACCTCTCGATATCGGTGAAAATACTCAAAACATGTCCCACCCCCCGCCGCAGTGGGATACCTGTCCGGTGAAGTAGAAGAACAGTGTGATTCAGCCGGGGGAAGTTATCGATCACTCGTGTGAGGCTTCATGTCACTCCGATGGATTTCCTTTTAGACACAGACGCTTCAGCAGGAGAGCACCAGCATGTTTGTATTGACCCTGTTGCCCGTGTCTCTGCAGGTAAAGTGCTGAACTCGGACCTGCGCCACTACCTCAGCCTGCAGTTTCAGAAGGGCTCGCTGGACCACAAGCTGCAACAGATCATCCGGGACAACCTCTACCTACGCACCATCCCCTGTAAGTACATCGTGGAGGACCGCATCAGCAACTCCTTAATTCACTGCACTCAGAAAACCCCCCTGAAAGCACCGAGCCTGCCAGGAAGGAACAATGCAGACCTGCTTTCAGTGCATATGTGTTTTTATTTGTACACATGGGAAGAATCAAGATGTTGTGTATGTGCAAAGCGCAGCAGGAAATCCATCCCACTGGAAGCAGCATTAATCTGTTTCCTTTGTGGGATGTGTAGGTCTACACACACACACACACACACACACACAGACACACACCCACACACACCACACACACACAAACATTCCCATGCTCTCACAACTGTCTGTCACACACTCCTCAAAATGCACACACACGTACCAGAGCAATCCAACCAAGGACATCTCTCTAACCCCTGTGTGACTCATCTGCTCGCGTGTCGTATCAGCAACGTGATCAAAGTCATTTTCTCTCCTTAAATAACCCGGTGTTTGCTCCCCCCCCCCCCCCCCTCGCCAACACGCCGTATGGTGGCAAACTGTTGTTCTTTGCCGAGACCAGTTATAAAGCGGTAAATAAAAAAAAAAGTGGGAGCCGCGCGCTGTCTGGAATCACTGAGGAGGAGCTGAGCAGGTTCATTGATTTGCTTCCTACTTCTCTTTTTTAAATCAAGAGTCAGATCTACAAAGCAGCTGCTGATATAATGGTCTGTGAGCAGGTTGCTGCATAACAGAGTGGATGACGTTGAAGCATCAGTAGGCTCCAGTTTGCTGTTACCATGCAAACTGTAAGAAGTCACCTCCCTGCAGCTGAGAGCCCGACGCTCCTCCTCAGCCTGACGCCCGTTCATGAGCCTAAATATTGTCATATTTTTGAAAAATGAAAGCATGAAAATTACCTAAAATTAGAGCATCAAGGCTTTTAGGGCAGTTAACGTGCAGATCAACATCCTGGGTAAGGATTGCGTGGGTTTGCAGGAATGCAGATTATTTGCTGCAGTGGTGAAAATGTCTCTAAATTTAGAACTCCATATTCTTTTTGAGACTTTTTCAAGTGGACGGCATGTGTCTGCTTCCATTGACATTTCGAAATTTCTGTTTATTTGTATTGATTATTGATTTAAAAAGGTGGAGTTTCTTCTAAGGGCCTGAATCTAAGTTGTTTTCAAATCACCTCAACAGAAGACGGCACTCTGACGCAGCGTGTGTCAGCAACTCTGAAACTTCAGTGATTTACACGTTGGCCTGAATAGTTCCCACGTCCTGCTGCCGCCGTCATCGAGTGGAGTCAAGGCTTTAGTCATATGTAGAGCGACTGCTCCTGGGGCGATGACAGACTCCTAGGCACAGCACTGTCACAAACAAGCAGCGTCTCTGCTCCCCCCCCCCCCCGGTGACTGGGAGTCGCTCTGTCGTGTTCAGAGGGACCTCGCAAGCACAAGTGTGAAATTCTTCAGGAAATAAGCTGCTTACCTTTCATGTATATTTCATTTCTTCACTCTGCAGGGGAGGGAATATTCTTATTTTCTCTTCTCTTCTCTTCTCTTCTCTTCTCTTCTCTTCTCTTCTCTTCTCTTCTCTTCTCTTCTCTTCTCTTCTCTTCTCTTCTCTTCTCTTCTCTTCTCTTCTCTTCTCTTCTCTTCTCGCTCTCCCTCTTTCTTTCATCATATACCTGTGAGTCACATCGGGAGTTTTGCTGTTTCATGGACTGTTTAGTTCACCTTGAAGTTCAGGAGCACTTTAACTATCTCAGGTCAGTGTCAGTGGATGAACATTTTAAGAAAGCTACAACAACACATTCAGAGGACGCCTCCCATGCACACAGACACACACACACACACACACACACACCCACACACACGCCTCCCTGCACACACACATTGTACAGAAACCTCCATATTAGCTCCCGCCCCGAACGTGGCTTTCTCTTGGAGGTTTTACGGCCTCCGGTCACCATCCATCACCGGCAGCTAGTGGGCTCGCTGCAGGACTCTGGCTCTCTAATCCCCTGCTTGAATTACCGTCTTAATGAGCAGGAGACCGGGACTCGCACGGTGACGGCACCTCCATCAGTCACTCGCCCGCTGTCACTCTCCCATCCTTCACCCTCTCTGTTTCACACTCGCTCTTTCTCTGTTTCAATTACCTCTCCCTGCCCTTTCTGTTCCCAGCTTGGTTTACTCTGCTTTTCCTTGTGAATGCAGCTTTCTCTGTTGTGTACATCATGAAATCAATAACTAATGTGGCCTTTGCAATCTGCTGACTATGGCACTTTATATAGTATATTATATATATGTTTCTATATAACGTTGTATTATCTGTATGATATAGTGCAATGTGTTCCTTTTTACTTGTATTCAACATTTACGCACCAACCTAGCATCCTTACTTGTGCTGAGTTTTGTACAATGAAATTTATTTTCTAAAGTTTTAAAAATTCAACAAAAACCAAAAGATAAAACAAATCAAGACTTAAACCTTAAATAGTTAAAACATCTGTTTATTATTTATATATTCAGCTGACCCCATATTGAGCTCTGGCATCAGCCAAATTAATATAAACTGCACATACCTGTCCTTCAAAGTATTAACTATCCTTCTATCCATCTCTTAATCCATTATCTATACATCCTCTGAGGGCTGAAGTGAGGTGCTGCCCATAATCCCACTGACATTGCGCGAGAGGCGAGTTACTGGACAGGTCACCAGTATATCTCAGGGCCAGCTTACAAAGAAACCAGTCACTCTCACTTTGACACCTTCGGTTAATTTAGTAAAATCTACGCCAACACGCAGAAAGACCCCGGATTCGAACCGGGGACCTTTTCACTGGGAGGAGACAATGCAAGTTTGAAATTCTAAATCTGGGAGGATCAACTCGGTGGGAGCAAAGATACAACCATCTTCTCTGGATGCAGGACACGAGGCAGAAAACCGGCTGAGCTGACATTTAACACAGTGCAGAGCAGCGACCAGACAAGCTGCTCTTTGAGTAATGGGCTTTTCTTTTTCACAACTCCCGAAATCCACTCTACCTCATCTCAACGCATTTATTTTCCTCGATGGCAGCTCCAGCCCTCTAAACACGCGGCTCAGGCTCGACTCCTCATCTTTTAGGAGCTGTGCCCCAAATAATGGACGTTTTCTAAGGGTAAGAAATCAATACTCGGGTGGAAGTAGCCAAGGCAGGAGGAAGGAGCAGCCACAGGATAAATAAAAACATAGATCGGTGTAAATGAGCATATTTGAAGTGGAATTTATCCCCGAAATGTGTTTGACAGCCACACAAGCAGCGAGAGGATTAGCAGAGATGGTTTGTGTCACTGTGCCAGTCGTCCACTTTAGTTAACTACCAGCCAACACTGCTGATCTGTGTCCCAGCAACACCTCAGGGTCAATTCTGCTGAACCGGCCAAAATGAAAAGTATTAGTTTCTACTTTTAGGTCAGTCCTGGGTAGTTCATGTTAAAAGACGAAGGACAGAGCAGATACAGAGGGGAGCCACGTCTTTGTGGTCAGGTGGGCGGTGGTAAATCCTTGAGTCTCCCTCTCTGGGTTTCTGGGGGATTGGCTACATCTCATATCTGGATTTCTTTTGAAAACACTGTGGAGGCTCCCGAGAGCCCCGGAGAGGACGAGGAGGAGGAGGATTTCTCTGAGATGGCGGCGAAGCCCAGGGTCACGTGCCGTCCCTGGACTCCCCGCCGAGATCAGAGATGGGCAGAAAGAGTTTGATCTCACACAGGCGCTCTATCTCTCTGCTACACACACTCTGTTGGCACAGGTACACATGCCCAAGTGATGCAGGGACGGAATCTGTGACCTTTCTACTCCGACAGATGCTGTTGTCATATCAGCAGCCTCCTCCTCCTCCTCCTCCTCCTCCTCCTCTTGCTCCTGTATTTTAGGATAAAAGAGAAGAAGGTTGTAAATAAGTTGTTTAGTATTTCTTGTTAAATGTTAATAGGTACAGAGCGCTGCACATAACAGCGGCACAGTCACCCAGGTGGCAGACCTCGCCTTTGTCATTTGCCAAAAAACATTCCCCTCTTTTCTTTCTCGCCATTTCGACAGCACAGCCGTGAGCCATCTTTATTCATTTTGTTTTTAACCAATATAAAAACTTTGCACAAATTCACAATGTTAAATTCATGGCCTGCCTTTTCTGACTGAGTAGCTCTAATGTTTCCGTCGTGACATCCTCTCTCAGTCCAGGGGGTTCCAGTAAGTAGGTCTCAGCAGAGCACAGGGCCTCAGACCTCACGAGCTGGAGTCCACATTAGTTTCAGCCCAGTGTGTGGACGCACGTGGACTCAGCCTCAGTTCACAGTCTTTTTACATTTTAACGAATAGATTCCCATTGTTCCGAAGAGACGATACTTTCATCTATAGAAACTAATGTGGTCCAGTTTATACATTTTGTAGGAAAAATACTTGTGACCAGTTATTTTGTTCATGTATGTATTCACCAATTTTCAAGTTTCAAGAGTTTATTGTCAAATGCACAACGATAACAGGAAGCAGTCGCTGACAATGAAATTGTTTGTTCACAGGCTTTCTTATAGCAATGCTCAGAATATTACAAGCAAAAAAATATTGAATAAAATAGAATATCAAAAATTTAAAATAGAAAATACAATATATATATCTGAATATATATAAATACATATACACCCGAAGAAGAAGAAATAGTGCAATTACGTGCAATAGTGCAAATATGCTACGGTGCTGGTTTAGTGACCAATATCTGCTTGAAGTGACCACAGCCTTAATAATTCATGAATCATGAATAACTTTTATAAAACATATCTGTAATACTGTTATTTGATTTCTGTTTATTAAAAGATTGCACCTGGGATACAACCCCCCCCCCCCCCCCCGTTATTGCCTTTTGTAAATAATTAATGAAAAAGACTAAACATCAAATAAACATAATCAAAATAATAATAATGTTGATAATAATAATAATAATACATAATATTTGTATAGTGCTTTTAACAACACTCAAGACATTTTACATGATTACAAAAAAACCGATAGAAGTTAGTAGCTACAAATATAACATATTTATCATCACAAATATATTACACACATAGTCATAGTCAAACATTAAAAGCAGTTCAGATGAGGTGGCTTTTGAGTTTTGAATGTTATAACAGTTGAAGGTTCAGTGCAGTTTCTGATTTAAAGGTAAAGACTCTGTCGCCCCAGGTCTGGAAAACCAAAGAAAACTCTGAACTGCCATTTTGCTGTTCTGGCAGGTTCATTAGTGGGTATTGGGGCTTCTTGGCAGATTTCAGGTCTGCATGGGGCAACAAGCTGTTCCACTCGGTACGCTAAGCCAAGCTAACTGGCTGCTGGCTGAAGCTTCATATTTACTGCTCGGCTATAACACTGGTATTGATCCTCTAATCTAATCTGCCTCCGGGCGAGAGAGCAAGTCTTTCCGAAAAATGTCGAACTGGTTTTCCTATAATAACGTAGCTGCACCAAACACTGTGCACGGCCGCCTCTCGTGCACTATTAACCGACACTGTGTGTGTAAAACTTTGTTTGTGACAGAAAATCGTTGCTTTCTTTGATAAAGCGTCTCCATATACAAACTCCTCTCTCGACTGGTTTAATTAACTCGGGTGGATCGACTGCTCTCTCTCAATAAACATGTTTTGTGTAAGCGAGCGGGCGTCTGACAGTTCATCTGAAGACTTCTCCAACGTGTCATTGTCTGCACTGCAAAGGAAATCACAGGGAGACGGTGCAAAGTTCTGCTTTAAGGGATTTGCTGCTCTCACTCAGCTGCACCCTGAACGCTCAGCGAGGCCTCATTATATCGTGTGCGACTGATCCACAATCGGAGGCTTATGGTATATATATCGGTGTGACGCCCAGGATGATGGCTCAGGGAGATACTTGTCAGGTACATAACTGTGGCTCAAGTAATTGGGCTACAGGGGACATTTTTTTTATGGACCAGAGCCAACGCCGGCAGGCAGACAAGTTGGTAATGAGAAGCAGCAGCGGTTCTCACACATGATGCAGTGTGAACTGCTTCTGGTTACACAAGCTGTGGTACCAAGGCGTTGCGTGGAAGGGCTCTGATGGTTTTTTAGTTTTGTTTTAAACCGATTTTTTCCTCCTCTGCTCGGGGGGCAGGGAAACTGTCACAGGCCAATTAGGGTGAAAATATAAGGGCGGAATAACAAAAGGGGACGGCAACATAAAGTCACTTAATAGGCCATCGGGCTATCACAGGCTGCAGAGCGGCTTCCCTGCTAATTGGAGCCGAGTCTACAAGTGTCAGGAAATCCGATGAGGAGAAGCATTAACCAGTTTCCTCAGATTCCGTCATAGTTGTGCCGGAATTTACCATTTAAGGTTGTCTGATGATGTCTGTAATGGTTTTGTTGAAGACGGCATACTTCTGCCAAGGAAGTGGAATACACACACCCACACACACACACACACACACACACACACACACACACACACACACACACACACACACACACACACACACACACACACACACACACACACAGACAGACACACACTCTTTATGAGTATTTCTCAACAGTCCCCTCAGATTCAGTCAGGCTGCACTACATCAGACACTTTCATGGATATTTAAGTTGGATATTTATTCATCAAGATATATGAATTATTTGTTGGGAAAACTGTCAAAAAAGGGTAAAAGTGTTTAAGAAAGTTGAAGTTATTATTATGTCATGGGTTTCCTCTGCATCCTCCCAACAGGTTTGAGTTGTTTATGTGTATTCTTTTCAAAAAACAATAAAACTGATTTGATCTTATTGCCGGATCTGACCCCTGATCCGGATCCGCACCAAAATATATCAGGTTCTACTCTCAGCACATTACCACATCCCTCCACCAGGTTTCGTGGTAATCCGTCCAGGTGTTTCTTCCTAATCATGCAAGAAAACAAATATGGATGAAACCACAACCTGCTGCTCCCCTGTTGGTGACTGATGATCAGTTCCCCTCCTCTCGCCCAATATCAGTCGGGTTCGGCTCCAGGATTCACGGAATAGCAAATGGACGTATTGGATGAATGAAGCTGCTGCTGTTCAGACACATTGAGGATCTCATCACCTGCAGAAGGGATTGAATATTTAATCATTAAAGTCTGACCCTGATCCACCATTTGCTTCTGACTGGCTTGGTTGTTAGTGGGGGGTTTGTTCTGTGTGTGTCTGCAGCCTCCTGTGATGCTGCTGCTCCTGCTCTGATTTCCTCTGACTTTGAAATAGGGTTGATCTGAGATTTTAAATTGCCTGTTTTTCTGAATATAAATTACTATTTACGTTAGACCGCTGCAATCGACCGATGGTCTGCCCCGGTGGTTTCAAAGACTTCTTCATGCACTCCACCCCCCCCTGTCCTCCCCATGACCCTGAGAACGAGTCACCGGGCCGCTTGAATGGATGTATTTGCTCCATAACCATTGGTGACAGTACATTTAGGTGACAGGGATTGCTGTGGAATGTGGCTCAGATGATCGGTTCATGCTGTGGACTTTGTTCAGCCTCCCGGGCAGCAAGCAGCCACTGTCGTCCCTCCTGTCCGGCTGCGGTTATTTCCAGGGAGTTTACAAGTTTGGTGGCGCACCACCTAATTAGCCTTGAGTGCAATCGTGTCACGGCCCTACTTACTTATTCATGGGATACGGTTTACATAATCCTCATGCTAATGCAATCATTTGGTGTCCATTTGTGCCTGGTGGATATTCATCCTGGGAGGAAGAGAACTCCCATCAGTGTCGAAACAGACTGTGGCTTCACCGCAGGAGCAGAATCTGCACTCAGATCAGCCTGGTGTCATTTGCATTGACTCTCCGCTCCATGGGCCTGGGTGAAACTCATCCGCACCAGGAGGCTGCACAACACGTCGCGTTCATCGCGTTTCATAACCCGGATTCACCTCAACTGTTTTCCTTCATTTGATATGTTGTCATCCAGAACATCGCAATTATAACTTTTTAATGCAGTTACTCGTATGGATGAAATTAATGAATTACCCCCCCCCCCCCCCCTTCCGCAAGCCGATTTCAATTATTCATGATTCACAGGATGGCACCAAGTTCTTTTTTGGGGGGTTTTGTCCCTACGATTTTAACATCCACCAAGTCTGTCTTGCACAGAGAGAGATTATAAAGACGTTGTTATAAAGTGAATCCTCTGCGTCAGTCAACCAAACTTTATTTGTATAGCACCTGTCGTACAAGTTATCGCAGCTCAAGGTGCTTCACAGTTGACTGATGAGTCACTTAAGACAAAACTGATAGAAATGCACACAATTAGATTCGATAAAATAGATTTCAATAGTCATACACACAAATCAAAACAAAACAGATTTAAATACATATTAACAGACATTTTAAAGATAGATACTTAATATAAAACAAATCTAACCTAAACAATGTTTTGTTGACTTGTGTACTTACATTGTCCAAATGTTTCCAACAACCCAGATCAATCCCCAATTTTATTCAAGCTAACAGGAGGTTTCATTAATTCCACTTTACCTTCGACCAATTTTTTTCGCTGGAAATGGAACATGATTGTGCATCGTTGTTTGATGCGTAACATGAATCAAACCTTTATATGTTACCTCATTCATAAACATGGACATCGGCACTGTTCCCATGATCCTCCGCTGCCTAATGAAACCATCAAACCAGCTATTTGTCATTGTTCGGATTGAGAGACCCCTAGTGGCCAAAGTTACATATTCTACGTTTAAAGATTTGACTCAAACTAGTGAAGTCAAACTTCAGCAGTCGAACTTATTATGTCAAACATCTCATTGCGATATTGTAAGACAGGACGAATATGTTCAACACTGAACTTGAGTTTAATGGTTGTGTTTTTGTTTTTTGTTCCAAGATTTGGGATTTGGATAAATTTGATTGTCCCACAGTGGAAAGTTTGTCTTGGGCTCTTCACCCATGCTGCAGCCATAAATAATACAAATGGGCCCACACACCTGCATCATGAAAGATAAATAAATGAGATTCAATCTAAAAAGTAATAAAATAAATAAAACACTGGAGCAGCAGCACGAGGCGGCCGGGGTCACGGCAGAGCGCTGCTACCTGATGTGTGAAAAATGGGAAAAGCCTTGAACCTGTTTGTATCTCACTTGATGAGTTGAGTTCAGAACGAGAGAAAAATCCTAAAAGCACTGCACGATGTAAATCCATTATTCTGTTAAAGTCTGCTCTCCTGTTCCATCTCTTTGCACTCAGGCTGCTTAGTGGAACACGTGTGTTGATTCATTTTCTTTTCTCATTTTGTTCAGGCACCACACGGCTTCCTCGAGATGGGGAGGTGCCCGGCATCGACTACAACTTCATCGACGTGGGAGACTTCCGGATCCTGGAGGAGAGTGGCCTCCTCCTGGAGAGCGGCACCTATGATGGTACCTATCACCTCAGTGTTGATGTTATTATTAAAAACCCAGTGTGTGTGTGTGTGTGTGTGGCTGCACTCTCCTAACCACATGATTCAGCCTGACAGCTCTGTGTAATGGAGTGAAAGCTCAATATTCAGTCCTCATAATGCGCAGCCTCCCTTTATGAAATGTGACAAGGGGGGGACAAAATGTATTGATCAGTGAAACCTGATTAAAGACTTGTTGGAAGTCACAGTCAGATTAGCAGCAGAGCTTGAGATAAACTCCACTGGTCAGATTCTCCTCTCTGTGTGTAGAATGGGCGGCTGAGAGATTTACATTTTATTTTGTGAATGGGTGAAGGCATGACTATTGGAAGAACCCATTTTTGGAATGATCCGGATAAGCCGGTGGAACCAGAATTTTATTTAACATTGCAAAATACAATTTCAGCTTTACTAGTGATATGAACGTGATGACTATCCTTCTCGGGGTTTTTGAACGACGGGGTGGCTACATTTTTTAAATACACATATTCCAATTTACTTTTTGTGCTGAATATCTTAGAATATAACTCGTGCTGTTGCCCTTTGGGATTTATATCTCATGAAGATATAGTTTTCTAGGGCGATTCAAAATTAAGGTACTTCAGGTAATCACATTGGTGGGACTTTTAATTAACCATTATAACTGAAAACCTTAATCCCAGTGGGGACTTTAAAATACTACATGTTTTAAAAATGCTAAAATGAGCCCCCGGGAGGGAATTGGGTTTTGTAACAATAGCCCCAGCCACATGTACAAAATGTTACCAAGAAAATGAAAATAAATTTAAATACTAAATATTGGTGACAGTGATAGTAATACTTGAAAATTCAACACACAAATGGATTATCTACACATCACTTAAGAAAAAGCTATTGTAAATAATGTATGCGTGAATTCAACACACATGAACACGTGCAGAGCGTGTGTTTGCATCGACTTACACACTCACCCTTGTTTCCTTGAGTCTGTGTCAGCACCTCTTGGTCCGGTCTTGAACACAGCCCATGGTAAGTATTCACACTGTACTGTGTGAGCATGCAGGCAGCTGTAGCACCTGATGGTGACCTTATGTAAACCAGTCAACCTGCTGATCCCGCCGGCTGGCTGCACAGTCACACATCAGGAGGTTCCACTTGTGTTCTTACTCTCAACTCATGCTTTATTCATGGTATAAACCAGCCTCCTCCTTTTTCCTCTCCCTCGCTCCTCGCACAGACACAACAACCGCCAAGAATCGGCTCCGAACAAGGATCCAGTCTTGAACTTTTAGAAGCAGTTTAAAGTACAACCAACCCCTCCCCTCAGCAGTAACCCACTTATCTTGAATAAAGTGAGACGATGCATGATTCGCTCTCAGCTGTGCTCGGGCTCCCGTTACAGGTGGGATGCGTAATTCACTGTTTTAAATACAAAGAGGACACACGGACGTTTGGGGAGAAGTCGATTTGGAAGAAACGAGCAACTGGTAACTTCAGAAGCTAAAGAAACACGTCAGCTGACAAGGGTTTTGGGATCTGGCAGTAAACGTTTAAACAGAGCCAAAAAAATCATTGAAACGGGTTTACCTGACTTCTAAGGCTAAAGAGTCAATAACTTCACTCAAAAATCCCAACATCAAGCAAACAGAAAAGCCCAAGACAAAGGAAACAAGCTAATACTATTACTACTACTACTACTAACAACAATGTCCTGGATCCTTGGGCCTCTTCTCGCTCTCTCCTACGATTGAAATACTACAAAATTCACTCTCGTTTTGGTCATTACTCTTTTCTTCTTCTTTGTTTCCTCAAACAATCTCGTCTGAGGTCACTTTTTTGACGAATGTCGTAACGCAGGTCGCAATGTTCCAGCGCGGTACCCAAGCGTTACCTCGTGCTGTTTCAGGCAGCCAGGGGGCGCTGTGGAAAAGACAGACACTCTATTCTCCCTATAGTAAGTTTGTGTACCATCCAAAATTATTTTTAAGCTCTGATTCCAAGGTATGAAAACCCTTGTGTTGCTTTGAAAACAGTTTTTTTTTGGTATGTTTGTCAGCAAGTAGCTGCATTAAATATCTCCCCTGTAAGAAGTTTACATAATGAGGGATGTTCCAGTTGGGAAGCAACGGAGCGGCCACATGTTTACAATTTCTTACACCTTGTGCCACAGGGGAACATAAGCCCTTGCCCTGCATTCTGAGGTCCCTGAAACTCAGACAGCAGCAAAGTATTTGTGTCACATGGGGATTGGTCGGAGGATTTCTCTCACTTTGCCCGATGATTATGGCAATAATATGATAAACTTACGGCTCTCTTTAAGCTCATTCTTTCTCCCAGCAAATCCGAGCCGCTGTGAAATGGGACAGGATTTCTCTAAGTGATGGAGGGGCGAGCTCTGGTCGTGTGAATGGACCTTCTCTGCGCCGTTCTCCCTGTTCCCTTTCAGCCGCATCTCGCGCTTCCTGTATGATGGAGAATTAAAAGATAAAGTCAAATCCTCATTCAGAGAGAAAGCGCCTTAAGGCTGAGAGCAGCTCTGGGTGTGCACAAGTGTGTTGCTGCCTCCGTGTATCCGTGGAAGTTTTGTGTGTCTGTGTGTGTGTGTCTGTGTGTTCACGGGTGATGAAGTGCATATTTTGACGTGAAATGTGATGGGCCTGTTGAGGCAGGTTCCTCCCAACAGTCACTGATCCCTGCGATAAGGTGCCAGTCCTCTTGCCCTCTTCTTTGTTGCACAGTGCCGGTGACATTCGATGCAACACGTGCACAGGAACATGTACGGACACACAACCGTACATCCACACAAAACAAAGCCTGCCCTTCCTTGTGTCCTTCGGTGCTCATCTTAGAACGAGAAGATCAAGTTTCAAGAGCTGCCAAGTCGCCCACAAGCTCCTCTGAGCCGCAGCCAGGCAGGATTCACACCTGTATAGAGAGGTTGACTTTGGGCAGAGAGGAAGTAATGGAGAGAAAACCGAGGAAGAGCATATAACAGAGAGAGAGTGTTGCTATAGATGCTTGCTGAGCTCCTCGGTTGTGTGGATTAGCTTCTCCAAAGTTGGAAGGTTTCAGTCGGCCGTCCCTGTGAGAGAGCTGAGCACTCTGATAGAGCTCCCCTCCTCGCCACTTCCTCAGAAACCCAGTCAGCACTCCAGCGCTCCACGGCTGCACTGTGGCTGCGGGTTGATCGCTCAGCAATACACTGAACTCAGAGAGGAGCTGTGAGTAATCGGATGGAGGAACGGGATTAACTCCTTTGACTTGTGCTTCAAAACGCAGCCTTTTATTTTGTCTTTGAACAACCGGAAAATAAACAAGGGCAGGCGTCCTCCCGTCCTGGTCACATGACCCGTGTTCCATCTGTGTGGAGCTCATGAATTACCCCTCAGTTTATAAATGCACAGTAAGTGAGATGTGCTCACGGTAGCAAGCTAATGGGATTCTTAGCTAATCATAATGGTCTCTCTAATAGTCCCAGATGACTTGCCTGAATGCTCATTATGTTAATGCTTCATGTACAGTTTTTCTCTCCTTAAAACATATCTTATGGGCGTCATTTGATGCACTGCACACAGATTCAACTTAAACACCCTCTCTACGACTCTTTACTAAATGATCCTGTCAGTCACGACCCTGTTAGTCTGTCACCTTCACCCAAACACATGCAGGACTGTGTGTGTGGGGCTCCAGGCTGCTCCATGATTGCTCGGGTACATCCTGGCTGCACCACGGTGGTCCGGAGGGTCCGGGGCTGCCGGCCAAGCAGACATCAGCCATCTGCGCCTCAGAGCGACTCTCTCTGGACGTTAGGGCCCTTCTCTGTCTCAGCGCCTCCCGGGTTCAGGTTGGGTCACTCTTTCACAGGAACTGGAGAGTCCAGGGCAGTGAAGTGCGAGACTGGAGGGACAGCTGCCGGGAACAGGAAACTGCACGGGGACACAAAATTCAGCCAAATCGAAGTCTACTTTAACCCTGGTGTTTTTAAACCTGGAGATAATAGTGGGTGTGACTGGGAGCGTACAGGATTCAGAGAGTAGTAGTGATGTGTTGATACTGGGCGGATGCAGTCTGCTCACGATCTTGTCAGGATGAAAGAGGGCTCGTGACCTTGAGCAGCGCATGCATAGTGTCCTTGACAGCAGGAGTCTTTTCATTACCGCTCGCTGATTTCGCCGCCATGAGCTTTCGATGCTTCCCTCCATTTGTAACGGCAAATAGTGACACACATCTCCGCCGACGCATTGCTTCCACACACACACACACACACACACACACACACACACACCTCTACATTGGCATCACACATTTATCAGGGGTGTATGTAAGTATTGTAAGTGTATGTAAGAGGTATAGCGTCCCCCCCCCCCCCCCCCAGTGTTAATGAAGACGTCTCTGACAAATGCGGACGAGTGTTGCTTCGTAAACAGTCAAGTCAAGTGACAAGGGGGGGGGGGGGGGGGGCAGGCTTTCATCCGGGCCTCCTCCTCCTCTTCCTCAACCTTTCCGCTGCTTTGAGGAAGATGAGTAGCTGCATTAACCCAGTTAGCTGTGCATTGTGTGGTTGTCCCGCCCCGAGGAGATGAGGCTGGGCATCGAGATGGGCTCACATATACCCCCCCCCCCCCCCCCCCCCCCCCCCCCCCCACCCCAAAAACTGCTGTGGTGTTACTGTATCGTGCCGACAAGCTGCCGGAATGACTCTGATGTTTCCTCGGAGCCCTCTGTTCTCCCTGGCATGCGTGCTGTTGTCAGCTTTCCCCCTTTGTGCCGAGCTAAAAAAAGATCTGAGCCGATAAATGTTGCTCTTATACAGTCGTAGCATTTGTGATGTGTGCATGTTTCATGCTTTGAGCACATCAAAGGTCCCACAGACAGCTGGGTCCAAAATGAAAATAAGATCAAGTTTACGGAGGCTAATTAATTTGCTGAAAATCCCCCATTTCCCAGTGGCTCCTGTCCCTATTCTTTAATTAATCTAATTATAAAATCGCGATTTAGCCGAGCACGCTCCAGCTGTTGAGCGCACATCGTAGGAGCCTCGTAAATATTTGACCTTACAAATTAATTGCGAAAACATTCATTTGATATTATTGCCTGAGCCCGTCTGACAGAGAGGCATTTAGCAAACAAACAATGGTAACGCACGGTACAGATCTAAATTAGCATGCATATTATATATATAATCCTAATGGGGGTTTTATTCTGTGACTAAATTGAGTTTCACATACTGCTCACCAGCCATATATGAATCACTCCATTGGCTAAATGAGCAAATCATTTAACAGACTCTTATACCCACACCCCCTCTTCCTCCTCCCCTCATCTCTCTCTCTCTCTCTCTCTCTCTCCCTCTCTCTCTCTCTCTCTCTCTCTCTCACTCTACTGTTATCTAACAGAATAATTATTATCAATTGCACAAGGTTCTTTCGTCTTTAGGAGAAAAAGAAAGCAAGCAGAGAGATAGATAATTGCTGTATTCAATGATCAGTGTAATTAGTTGCCGGCTAATTCCAAGCGAAGGGATTTTACTGTTACATGAGTCATGACAGGCCCGTGGTGCGGTTATCAATAGAAAACAAAGCAGGGGGGTTAGGAGACATGGAAAGCATGCGGAGGAAGCAGACCGTTGAAACATGTAAAGAGTCAACCGTGAGTGTCAGTGTGTCATTTAGAGGATTGATGTCATTTCTTCAAATATGGTTCAAAGGTTCATTGAACTCAAGGTGGTCAACTTCCAAAGGTCAAGGTCGCTGTGACCTCTCAGACCCCATTTGTTTTGCCGCGTGAACGGGATGTCACGATGTGTCAAGGTCACATTGGCCTTATAAACCCTTTTAGCCTCATGAACATATTATTTTAAGAATGCCTCAAGAGAATTCTTTCAAATGTCACAAATTCTTTGAATAGATTTGAGTGGTAAATGGTCAAAGTCTTCATGACCTCCAAAAACATGTTTTCTGCCTTTTGATGTTGAATCACAAATCTGCCTTAAGGTATTTTCTTCAAATTCTGACCAGTTGTCACTTGATGAACTGACTATAATTCAGTAAGCAAAGGTCAAAGGTTACAGTGACCTCATATGTGTCTGGAATGTATGTGGACTGGAATTGCACTGTTCTGCGGAGCCACACAACCGCAGGACGGTTATTCTAGTTCTTTCATGATAGATTTCTCTCCTGTGCCTCCTAATCCATTAGTGTGTACATTACTTAACGAGTGAGTCTCTCATTCTTTCTATTCTTCTCTTCCTCTCTCCATCTTTTGCTCTCCAAGGTAACTTCTACGGGACCCCCAAACCTCCGGCCGAGCCCAACCTGGTGCAGCCTGACCTGGTGGATCAGGTCCTGTTTGATGAAGACTACGTCGGTGACGTTCCCAGAAAGCGCACCACCTCGGTCAGCAAGATGGACCGGAAGGACAGCGCCGTCCCCGAGGAAGAGGACGATGACGACAGGCCCCCGCTAGTCAATGGATTGCCCGGTCAGTAAACGGCAAAATGTTGAATAACCGTATTTCTTCCTTGCCCTCTTTGTCCTTTGGCTGTGACATGAGGCATGGCGTTAGGTCACTGTCTGTTTCCCTTGCAAGACATAAAGAGTGTCCACAGTTTGATGTGTTCGAGGACACCTTTAGAACTCGGTAAATCTCCACATGTAACATAAAAGAGCACTAAAAGATTGTTTCACCTCGACCCTCCGGGCAGATTGATGATCTCTCTTAAACACTTGTACCATCCACTTATCATTTATGTGTCGGTCAAGGTTGTGCTGCTTTCTAGACCCAGATCAAATGTTTTTTTACACTATTATTCTTTATAAAGTGCCAGAAGAGGGCAATTTGTTTCTTATGAACATTTATCTTTTGGTGAAAGCTTTTTATAAGTCAGATGAAATTAATTTGCTTCTTGTGCTTAAGATTTGACAGGAGACTGAAGTGGTTTGACGTGCAATGCTATTTAAAGGACCAGTTCAATCTAAAAGTCCAAAATATACCTTTACCAACAAACTATGATAATAATCTGTAGATTTTTGCATAATATTTTTTGAAAATAAACCAGTCCAAGGGGATTGGACCAGGATCCGGACTAACAAGAGAACAACCAATCTGACTCGTTTCTCAATGTTCCCAGTTCACCATAGAAATCACTGACAGGCTGTAGACATGTTGACACATGAGACCTGATGCAACATATCAGAACTCTCTCTGACCGAAGCCAATTGAATATAATTTGGATCCCAGGGTCTTGTTTATTCATTCGTCAAGTAAAAATGTAATTTAATATTTGCTGTGAGTCAGACAAAATATTTGTAATAGCACCAGACAGACCTTTTTTTTTATGGTTGGTCAAGAGAATAAGCAGCAGATTTGAAAACAAGGAAATAATAATATGATAAATAAATTCCAGCTGTCTTTACATCTGGCACCCACATACTCTGGAGATTTCCATCACCTAAAACAGAGACTTTTAGAAAGGCGGCTGACCCTGTTTCAGATTGTGTGGTCAGACCTTCCACACTCACGACAAGTCACCTCCTGATTGGCTCCTTCCAGTGTTAACCGGACTACATGTGGCGGGAGTTCGGTGTGAACAGTTCGTCATTGGTCCGAGAAAAGAACTTCCTGGTCTTACTTTTCACCGTTGCTGTTCCTCATTTGTAATATTTTTCGGCAACTCTGACAACCTGCCTCCTGTTTTCAGCGGCAGGCCCTGTGGTCGTTTGATCTGCATATTCAGTCGTGTTAGTACGGACGGAGAAAAAACCTCTGATCTCATCTGGACCCGAGATTCTTTTCATCCTCAAACTAGAATATATTAGTGTCAGGGCAGCGCTTGTTCTCTCCCAGGTGACCGTTTTGACTCACAATTTTCCGACGTGATATTTACGCTGTTAAGAGATGTTCTACTTGGAATGCTGTTACTGTTACCAGCCGACAGACAGCGGCACAGATCACCTTGAGAAAGTCTGATCCAGGAAGCAGGACCCAGCGACTGTGATCAATCAGAACAACTCCCCGACTCGCTGAGGAGCCAATCTGTCCTTAATGCTCACAGGGAGAACGACTGTGCAGCAGAAAGAGGCTGAGCCCTGTGCACCATATCTGGGTTTCTTTACAAAGAGAGCGGGGGTGGAATTTTAGGCAACTCGAGGCGGATTCTTTTCCTTTTTTTTTTTTACATAATGAAACAGTGTTTTGACAGTAGCGGCTCAGACACTGCTTGCTCAGCTGCACAAAGGATTCGCAGAAATCCAAAGTCTGTTTACCCAACTGCTCCGTCATATTGAAATCAAACAAAAAAGTGATGCCCAGACATCCAGGAGTTCTTTTTAAGGAAGGAAGCCGGTCACAAATGACTACTCGGCTACAGCCCACAGCTGTGGCAGGGAAGTCTCAGACCGGCCCTAGATGGACAGGGTTCACGGTCGAATGAAAAAAGAGGTTAATGGAAAATGTGAGCTGCAAGTCTCTAGACTGCGGCGCTTCTCTTCTTTTCTTCAGAGTGTCCTTATCACCCCCCCCCACACACACACACACACACACACACACACACACACACCAACCCACCACCACCAGCCTCCGACCCTCCACCTGCAGTCTCTCTGTAACCCAAGTGTGTCTAACGTGGAGTGGGCCCTCACCCCGCCGTGAACTTTACCGAAGACCTCAGATCTCCTCAAGGCAATGCCCCCGGGCGGCTGCTCCTAGTGTTTACACGGCTGCGGCACGGTGTCTTCAAACAGAACTGTGTGTATTTCCTCTGTGTGTTTGTGTCTTCAAATATGGAGAGCGCTGTTTTTTGATCAGAAAAGCAAAGTTAAGGAAAAGAAGGAAAGTGTTTTAAAGACAAATAACCAACACGTCTATTCTGCCTAGGGGCTGCGTGCTTTCATTTTGGGCAATTTCATACACAATGTGAAATTCAGGTGGAATGATGTTTAGGAAATGTTGTTTTTTTCCGCGGCGTGTATGTCATCCTCTGGCTTCGTCCTCTGTGGTGAGGAGGTTAGCTTCACATAAAGAAAAAAGGATGAAAAGCCCTCGTGTTTCATCCCTTTATAACCATCTTCTGAGGGAAGGCATGAAGTGCTAAGTGAATTAGAGGCCTTTGTTGTGCGCTTCCTGTTCGTCGTAGCGCAGCTCCTCATTAAAGGGGAGTGACTACAGACGCAGCGGAATATATTGTATGTGAAAAGCAGCAGTATAATATTATCATAAAGAAACCGCCCCAGGGTCTCGAATGGCCCTTTCTAATATGAGTCCCTGCCTTTATCATCGTAGCCTGCAGGGAATGCTCACAGAAACGCGTAGGCCAAAGCATTAACACAGTGTGCACATGCAAATGCAAAAACATCCCTCTTGGCGAAGACACACACAACATCACACACATGTAAATGCTGTGGGTGTCATCAGCCCTCGCCCGCCTGCCTGCAGCGGGCAGGGGGGAAGCAGAGGGGCAGAGGTGTGCACACATGCCTAACCTTCCCCCACCCGCTCCACCTCTAATCTGTTCTTCCTCTCTCCTCCTATCGCAGAGCTCAAAGAGAGGGCGGACTGGAGGAAAGCGGTGCCCAGCTACACCCAGTCCAGCAGCTCCATGGACTTCCGCACATGGAGCTCGCTTCCCCGCGATGACAGCCTGGAGCCGCTGCCCCTTAACTGGGAGATGGCCTACACGGAGACCGGCATGGTCTACTTCATAGAGTAAGTGCAGCCCGAGGGTCATGTGCTGAAACCATCAGTTTTGAGAATGAGTGGCTTCATTTAAAGGGATTGGATGAAATAAAAAAAGTCACATTTGAACAAATATGAGCCATTCAAATAGTAAACTGTGTTTGTTGCTGTTAGAAAAACAGAAATTGTCTGCTAAGCCAAACACTATTAAAAATCCGTGATGTACAACATTGCACTGGTTGAAAAGTTCCTTCATTTACCATGAACATAAAAACATGAAGCCTAAACTGGTCTGCTGCCATAAACCACTGCAATGTATGAATATTTATCTGCAGCCGAAATGCAAATGACTCCATGTCGGGAGTAAAGCTCTTTCAGAAAATTACCCTTATATGTGATTCCTGTATGAATGTGAGTGTGAGTGTGATGCTGCCGGCGTGAACCACTGGGCCCGGAGTCACAGCTCAACTCGGCTGTAACAGAAGCTGTGATTGAGAGGAAGCTGCAGACGTGAGCGTGGACTTCATCTTGATTAGGCGGCAGCAGGTGTAGCACAGTCTACGCTCTGGATGATGAGTGTGGAAAATTAGGCCGACTGACGACTTGAGAGTTGCTTATGTTAAGTGTGGCATCTTCCGGCTGCGGTCGTTGGTGCGCAGCACGCTGTGATATAAAAAATGAAAGTGGCATTTGTATGTCTAGTGTCATACAGCATTGTGTTTACTGTGTTTATCTCCTTTGTGCATAATGAAACGCACATAAATGTTTCTGTCAGCGTCCAATCAGCATCTAATCAGCCCCGACAGTCGGGTTAGGTTTGAATCTGTGTGTTTAATGAAGGGTTCGTGATTTACAAGTCACGTTGTTTCTCAGCAGGGATTTCTGTTCATATATAGCAGCTCCATTATGTATATATGCCTATGTTTATTCAAGAGGGTTGTCTTTCAGTTTGAGAGCAGAACTTGTTGATTTATTAATAGGCCCCTGCTTGTGCTCAGATTTGCTCCGTTTGTGCTCAAATCGCACTCGGATATTTTGTGGCTTGGACGGATTTCTTGTGCTACAGCTTTGTTAGCTTTACTCACATCAAATTATGGAAATTCGTCCAAGCAGCTAATTATCAGGGTGCAAGTGCACAGTTTGAGCACAAGCAGAGCAAATCTAAGCACAAGCAGGGGCTATTTGAGTGTGAGTGCAGGGCTTTTTGAGTGTAAGCTTAACAAAATGAAATCAACAAGTGCAGACCAAACTCTTGAATAAAGATAGGGTTAAAAACACATACTCGACAGCAGCACATTCACATAAAATGGAAGGAGAGAGTGAAGTGGGTACAGTAAACACACTCATGCGCTGCTAAAATATTCCTGAGATGCACTTTGAGTGTAAAAATAAACCTCAGAGAATCAGGAAAGTATAAATTATTCCCATTGACGGCCACAGTGGATTTTATGCCCAGACAACACAGCTTTAAATTCTCAGGTTTTTTTTTTTCATAAGAACAAGTTAAGCTCTTGCTCGCAACCAATCAATACTCAGCTTTCAGAGCAGAGTAAACAAAGCTCTCCAAGGCCTAGTGGGCTCCAAAAGTCTGAGACCACTTTTCCCCTTAATGCGAACCCGATGTTTGTGCGTGGGTGAACGTACATGCGTGTGTGTGTTTGATTTAATTATATACGACTCAAAGACACTTTTGACAATAAAGCTGTTTGTCGCGTTTCACATTCAGATGATTTTTTTTCAGGGCCACCTATGAAGGCCACAACCATGAGCACGATAACCCGACAGCTGAGCATCAACCGATGGATCAGATGTTTGTTAATGAAGCCAGTTTCCCTCGTGGATGATATACGGTTGCTGTTTTCTTTTTCCCCTGCTGTGGTGCATCGTTTGGTTTCAAGCAGCACTTTCTCCATTGTTCACGTCTCCTTGTCGCTTTCTATGCTCCGTAGTCACAACACCAAGACGACCACGTGGTTGGACCCCCGCTTGGCGAAGAAGGCGAAGCCCCCAGAGAAGTGTGAGGATGGAGGTATGTAGACCGCAGCACTCAGCTCGTCTACTGGAGCGCGCAGTGATTCCATTAACTGCTGCACATGTATTTGCACAGGGGGCATACCTCTCCTGTGTTTTTGCCGTGCATTACATGATCCATCACTCCGCACATTTTCACCCAGTTAATCAAACAACCATTCAGGATAAGGGGCGACAGCGTAACTGCTCCTCGATGACACGTCACCCGAGAGTGACTCTAAACGCCGCAGTCGAGTCAAGCGGCTTTTCCTGAAATCCAGTGCGTGGGGTCTGACTTTCAGGGATTCCAGACCTGCCTTTGTATCCCCAGGATGCTAATGTGGGCTTAAGTGCAGGCAGAGACAGTGAGTGGCCGCGGCTCAAAGAGTGGGACCCTTCCAGCCTGGTTTTAATGGATTTTTTTACAGGCGGAACAGAAAGCCAGTTGGTTTGTTGCCTCTGAAAAGCAACTCCAAAGCGCTCTCTTGCATAAGGAGCTCTTTTCTCTCTCCCCCCCCCCCCCCCCCCCTGCATGATATGTTCATCAGGGCATGACGTGCATCGGCCTGCTTGTTGAAATGTTCACTAAACTACTGCAGCCTATTTTCATGGCTTCTTATACCAGTAACTCTTTTACAACAAAAAAATACCGAGTATGTGCAGTTTTTTTAAAAACAAAGGGGATTTCGGGGAAGGGGAAGAAACCGAGAAGCTCTCTCACCTCGCTGTCTTCGCAGTGTCGCGTTTTACACAATATCAAGAAAAGAAATCGCTGTTTCACGATTATTATTATTCACGCCTATTGACTTGTTAACATAGCGCAGGAAAAGTGCAGCGTCCACATCCAGAGTGCCAAAATAAAGATCTTATCCTTTCCTGTGGGAGACAATGCCAAGATGTCAGCAGGTGTTAGTGGGTTTTTTTTTACCCATTAAGGACAAGTGGGTTGAATTCTCTTAGTCAGAGGGAAGACTGCACTGGTAACCACAGGGGCATGGGTTCCAACTCCCAGATCAACCATTGTGCTCTCTCTTCCTCTTCTTTCCTCCCTCCTGTTATCTTAATGTGCGTGCTCCCCATTTGCATCCTTCAATCCACAACACTGTGTAACACCATTTTCTTTTGCAGAGCTGCCATACGGCTGGGAGGAAATAGATGATCCGCAGTACGGCACATACTACGTGGAGTAAGTTTTATTGATTTATGGCTGCATGTAATTTCCCAGCACTCCGCTTGCCATCTTCGCAAACGGTGTAAATTGTTATATCACACTCGTTCCCCCGCCGATGCACGCCAGCACATTTCACCATGGGGACGGCGGCACCAGTGCATATTACACTGCTTAGTGTACATTAGCAGTGCACTGGTTTGAATCGATAGTCTAAAAATAAACAAATGGATCTGGCACAGGGCTCGTGTTGTTCCTCCGGCGTGAGGAGGCTCTGAGTTATGAAAGGTTCGGAGAGGAAGTGTTTACCTGGAAAACAGTCGAAGACCCTGGTCAGGATTTTCATTTTGTTTACCAGTGGGTGGCAAAATGAGATGTGACCCTTCAGTGACCTGTGTGTGAGCACTAGGCTGATTGGGCTCTTGCTGTGTGTTGCCCGCGTTTGTGTAACTAAGCAAGTTTGTGTGTAGATTATGAGTGTGTGTATATATTGCATACTGTCCGTGTATTTGTCGGCATGTTTTTAGTGCTGGCCACCGCAGCGGGGCGACCGTGTCACGCAGCCGTCACAACGGGGGGCGGGGGGGGGGGCTCTGAGGAGAGATGGTAATCTATCGTGATGAAGAGAAAATTGGGACGTTGTTTTATTGCTCAGGCTGCAGACAGATCCCTCCTGGGCCAATGTGACATGAGAGAGAAACTCGCACTGTATAGAAAGAGCAGCAGCTTGCAGATAAACCGTGGAGCGGCCGGGTATTGAACCTGGAACAAGCCCATTGTGGAATACAGGCTGTGGTCTGGATGCCAGAGGAACAACTGGCTGTTTACCTAATATTGTAGAGGCATGTGGATTTCCTACAATATTCACTGGATACAAGTCATTGTAGGTAACATAAAGAGGAGGCCAGCCGGCCTTTACTGTAAGAATACACCATGTATTTATAATGAAGCCACTAATAGAAAACCATGTTGCTTCAGAGGGAAGGTCCATACATAATTAATCGCAATAATAAAGGTGGAGTATTGTAGTGTGTGTGTGTGTGTGTGTGTGTGTGTGTGTGTGTGTGTGTGTGTGTGTGTGTGTGTGTGTGTGTGTGTGTGTGTGTGTGTGTGTGTGTGTGTGTGTGTGTGTGTGTGTGTGTGTGTGTGTGTGTGTGTGTGTGTGTGTGTGCGTGTGTGGCCTCAGGAATTATTCAGACCCCTTCCCTCTCTGCACATGTTATCGTGTTGTACACTTAAACACCAGGTGGTTATGTTTTCACCTCCTGTCCGTTTGCTTGTTGGTTTGTTTGTGCGAAAGATTACACAAAAACTTGTCACCTGATCCTCGTGACATTTCGTTCAGGGGTGGGTCAATACCCGAGGGAATAAGCCATTACATTTTGGGTGTGGATCCAGGGATTTTACTTTCTTAGAATTGTGAGATAGAGCCTTTTTTTTTGACATTTTAATCAATTTCTCAGAGAACAATTTCTGGATCTTGAGTTTGTGCAACTTGAAGCATTACAGATTCAATTGAGAACTGTTGGAGCTCTGCGGAGGTAGCCGCTCTACTGAGTGCCAGTCTAGTTTTACACCTCTCAATACTCCACGATGACAAAGTGAAAACTGAAATTCAAATTGCATGTGAGGTCTCCTGCTCTTAAAACCTGAGTGTGTTGTTCTTTGCAGCCACATCAACCAGAAAACCCAGTTTGAGAACCCGGTCCTGGAGGCGAAGAAGAAGCTGAGCCAGGAGACGGCTGCGATCCAACAAGCCGCTGCGGCTCCTTCCCAAGGTGAGAACAGAACCTGTCCCCATCTTCAACTTCCTCTTCAGCTAGATTGTCAGGGATTTAGAAAGACATCCAGTGCAGAGGAGCTAAAGGGGAATTCTTGTATCTTTAAACCTGAGCAACATCTCTACCTCCCCCCCCATTGCGACTGCACTGTAATCTTATGGGGCGACAATCCATGGAATGTCAACAATAACAAGCAAAAAATGTTGTCAACAAGACGTCTCACTCTCACCATACTTTCTCTCTCTCTCTCTCTCTCTCTCTCTCCTTCCGTCTCTCGTGGTTCACTCTTCAATTCGTTGGTTCACTCTTCGTCTGTACACTCCCAGCACAAACAAGTAGGGAAGGCCATCGAAGTCGAAAGCTTCATCGACTCTGTCCGCATCAGAAAAGAGATTCAGTTTTTAACAGTTTCTCTCAAAGTAAAAATCCAAACTCATCTCTCGAACTCTCGCTCTCACATTTCAACTTGTCGTGGATTGAGATATGTGTGATGTTGCAAGACTCTTAACAAAGACCCAGAATTCCCTTTTAGTGGACCTTTAGCGGACTGTCCCAGTTGCCCCATATCATAACATGGAAGCCATTGATGTTGCTGTCACAGCTGCAGGTGGAGACGATCATTGAGACCGATTCCTGAAGTTTTTGTGTCTCCATTCACACACCCACATTTATAAACCCTTTAAATGAATGACACATATAATTCGATTTTGCCCACATGGAAACCATCAACCTCTTAAAAAACACCTGTTTAGCAGGTTCTAAAGTCTCCCTCTGGTTTATAGGACATGTATCTACATGTAGAACAATAATAGCTTCCAACAGCTTTCCTGTTTCGAGGGAGGGGGTGAACTATGGATGAATAAAGGAGAGACAGACAGGAAATAGAGAGATGAAGTGCAACGGGATTGGTATTCAGCCATTGAACCGGAGCCTTGTTTTTATAACCAATCAGCTCTCAGGTCATCACCGCACACATCTGACTCACTCTGCCGCCGTCGGCCTCGTTCAGAACTAGAAACTCCAGTAGGAGTGGAATCATCTGATATAATGACGCCCTGTGTTCCTGCTTTGACTCAATTTCTACTTCTCTCTCTACGTTAATTCCTCCTTTGATTGTGTTTTTATGAATTGACCCAGTGTTTCTGTTACTTCACTCTGACCCACAACGACAGGAGCAGCTTTGTCTTCATTGGACTCGACCAACTTGTCCACTGAGCTTATTCTATTTCTGTTCCCGTTGTAAATCACTCCGGACGTGAACATCAGCTAACTGTCTGAAACTTAATTGAAGTTTAATCACTTTGGCTTCTGCTCCGTGTAGAGGCCGACCCTTTCACCTCAGCTGGTGTGTTGTGATATATTTGTTTTCTGGGAATAGAAGGAGCGTCATCGTGTCCGTGCGAGGTCAACTGAACGTGTGCGACCTCGGCTCCAACTGTAATCCATTGTCAGAATGATAGCGGGGGTGCTTGGGTAGCGGGGGTCCTTTTATCAGCGCCCCTGTGCCGGTCTGTTCTTTACCTTGACAAGCCATTTTTCTCCTGGAATAAACATTATGAATTAAGTATGTTGTCATTAAAAGGGATGTATAATAGATTACAGCAGTGGAGACGGACAGGCTCGCTCCGGCAGGGAGGGCGGGGGGTTTCGGGGAGTGAGGGAGAGAGAGAGAGAGAGAGAGAGAGGGAGTGCAGGGGAGGAGGGCGGCTTTTAGAGGCGCTTGTGGCAACAGCTGCTGGAACAGCATGTCAGAGGGGCCACGCATAATCAGACATCTCTCTGCTCACGTGTGCGGGGACCGAGGAAACCACCACACCGGCCCTGATTACCGATTACACAACCGAGTGAGCTGTCAGACGCTCGGTGAGGAAACCAGAGCCTCATCAGGCGGCCGTTACACCTCAGGCAAACACCTCCGACTCTGACACTTTTCCAAGATATCAGATTGAAATTTGCCACAAACGTACACTGAGATGAGCCAGTTAGATTGTTGTTGTCAATGGTCAGAGTTCATGGTCACAGGGACCTTCTACAAAATTAGGAGACTGGTCCTGCAGTGGTTGGCTGTGGCATACGAGCACGGTGCTGTAATTTGTTGTTTTATGAGGTGTTATATATCACGGCAGCACCATTGAAGTTGAGGTGTTGCTGCAGTTGAACCTGCAGAGGTGACTAACTGGTGGTGTTTGTCATCCAGTTAACCCCCCCGGGCTGTGTGTTCAACGCCTGCTTTGTTCCTATTTGTCCTGTCTTCCTCGTACACTTGGTACTTTCCCCTGCGAGTCGACTCCTGGCCTAACACCGCCAGTCGATTCTGATCTCTGCTGTTCAAGGTGGATTCTTGGAAGCAGGAGCTTGCTGCAGCTCCACTGAAGATGTCTTAACCCAATTATGCTAAATAATGTCGCTGGAGATTTACAACACAACTGAGTAAACACACGAGGAAATCCAGAAAACGTGGCGGTTTGTGTTTTTGTTGTTGATGCGGTGGATCCGATGGTTTCTTCTGCCTCGGGGTGTGTCTGCCCACAGACGTTGGCACAGAGGCCTCCCCTTGGACTCTCTCACACAAGTGCAGGCTCACACACGCTCACTTCCTCCCTCCCTCGCTTTCCTCATCCTGCTCCCTTCATTACCTCTGTCGGTGTCTTCACACACACACACACACACACACACACACACACACACACACACACACAAACATGCTTACGTCAACTCTCTCTGGGGCAAAAGAGAATGAAAAACTTATTCCTGTTGACTTCATCAAGCAATTTTGATGTGATTATGTAAATGAGTGGACATCATGAGTCCGTGCTGCCTGTGATAAGTTACACTCACTCACTCACGGCCGTTTATGTCTGAACTGGATGTTTATGACCATTGGACCGTTTGATAGCACGACTGCATTTAAATCCCTCGTGCACAAATACAAAAGTTCCTGCGTTTAGAGAACTGAGGAGAAATGAGAGGGAAAATGTCCAGTTTTGTTGTTTCTCCTCCCAAACGAGAGAAGCTGCTCTTGTGATCGTACAACCAAGATACAGATGAATGGAATTGTTGCGATTTGAAGTCTCAGTTCAGTCACCGGAGAGATAAAGAGGGAAAAGGTGGGGAAGGATATGCAGGTTTAGTTTTGACTACGCACGGCTGTCCTCTGCAGCTCAGGCATCATTTTGGTGCAGCACAGTTTCAGTGGCACATTTCAAATCACATCAAAGTTGTGTAATTTTGGATTCCGCTGTCCCGGGGGTTATCTTTACCAGGTACCAGAGCGATGTGGCCTCAGTGAGAAGCTCAGTACAATGTGTTCCATCAATATAATTATCCTTCACAACAGGAATAAGAACGAATGGGAACATAAATCGACCTGTGGAGTTAGAGAGAGGGTGTCGCCAATTACCTGTGGCCCCTTTTCTCATTTCAGATTAAAAGAAACTCTAGCTGAGGGAATATAGGAGGATTTAACTCGGGCATAGCGATATCAAAGAAAAGTTTATGTTTTAATTTATGCTGCATCCACATTGCTATGTTTCATTTATTTTAGTTTTGGAGTTTGGGAAACACGGCTGGTCCTGTGGTCCCTGTAGTTTGGGAAATGGCTCAAACTCTGGTTCCCAAATACTTTCTCATAGCTCTACACCAAATAATGATTTAGGAAGCAGGATTTACTTTACCTGACTCTCTTCTCCTGGAAAAGATATTTTTTGGGATCCCCAAAAAATAGCCCATTAGAATAACCCTTCCTGTTTCTGGGATAATTAAAGGCGACAGTTGAACCGTGTTGCCGATGGACTTGCCAGACCCAATTCAAACAAGGAGACTGAATGTACTTCCCCTGTTTCCACTTACTCCAGTCGCTGCCTGCAGCAGTTCCCCCTAAAGATTTTCTCTGAATTTAATGAGCTGAAGATTTGTGTGGAGGTGCCACAGGCCCCAGATTAAACATTGGGCCTCACATTTATCTAAAGATGAGGAAGTGGACGCTCTCTTCCAAGCATGGAGGAGTATTTCACTGCCGCCCAGTCAGTGTGCTGGTGAAATTCAAACCATTCAGCCAGATGGAAAGATTCTGGATTAATGCATTTCAATTTGCCGGTACAGTCTCTATCAGGTAAATACTAAGACCAGGATTTTTATCTGCAGTGCACACTGGAAGGTTTGAGGTTAGTCCGAGCCAGGCTCTATCGAAGAAGGAAGGTTATAAGCCTCTTCTTCATCATGGAAATGGTTTCTGGTTCTCAGACTCAATACAGAAACTCTCCCTCCCATTATAGATCCCAGTTCAGAGACTCTAGGAACCACAAGCAAGCCTGTTTCTCCGGTTGCATTGTTCTTATGGGGTGATCCATCTCAACTGCTGTATATGTGGGGAGGAGGATTTTAAATTCTCCTCAGGGTTTTACAGGAATTCACTTAAGCTGTTCAAATGAGTATTATCTCTTGTTCCAGTTCTTGTCACTGCACTTTTTATTTGACTCTTAATGATGAATAATGGGCTGCTCTGGCAATAGAGAGAGTCTCCCTGAATGGTCCGGGACTCTTTCGCCAGACTAAGCAGCAGGATTCTTTCAGTTTAACTTCACATCCTGACTTCACAACGCTTGGTTTATGAGCCACCTATGATGCAGTCCCATGTTCCCTCCCCAGACAGCACTCATCCATCCACACCCCAGTGACTCACACAACAGCAGGGTGGGTCCCTGGCCCACAGGTAACAGCAGCAGGACAGAATCTGCTCACGTGTGATGCTTTGTTTGATTTTCAGGTTTGGGATAAACCATGGCGCTGATCTTTTCGTAAAGGAATAATACTTTTTTGCAATGTCAAAGTCAATGGCATTGAATTTAAGTGCAAATGGAATAATTTCCTTCAAATTGGCAACAGCAGAATCGGATAAACAAAGAGATTTCACATAGTGGCGTGTAATCCAGTCACGGAAATTAAAAAAACAATCAAAAGGGCTTATGAAAGGATTCTGTGGAACGACTATTAAATCTCCAATAGGTCCAAACAATGTCAGTGATGTGGTGAAAACTGTTTATTCTGCTTTGTCCTTGTTTTTGAGTTTTCCAGGATGTGTTTAAGACTAAGAACAACTCTTTTTGAATGAGTTCTAATTGAGCTTAAGGTTAATTAACAAGCGGCAACTCCACCTTCTCAGCTGGTGCCTCAAGGGATGTGAGTATTAATATTGGGGGAGAGCCAATTGATTTAGGATATTAAGATATTAATCATGACACTATCCAGATCCTATAAAACAGAATATGTCAATATGATAATCTGGTATTTTAGTGTATAAGGTCGAAGTGGTCCAAAAAATAAAACAATGGATGGACCACTTTTAAACGCTTAATGATATTTCTCTCACGAGCCACATCATATCTTTCTCAATACGTTGCAGAGCTGCAGCCAAGTGGCCCATTTGTCACTGTCTGGCTTCGCTTTTACTGTTTTTGATCCCGAGGTAAAAGGCGGCTCAGGCCAGGGACCATCAGGCAGCGAGGGGAGAGAAAAGCGTTTGTCCGTGATAAGTGCTGATACCACAGTAACGGCAGATAGGGAATCTGCTCAGTTTAATGCAGCGTGACCTCGACTGTTGGTTATCTGCTGGACCGCATATACCACGGCCAGGCCACTGGTCCATATTGATGTTGCCATTGACCTTAAGTTGGTCCTTACTCAAGTTGTAAAAAGTCAACTCTGTCGAGTCACCGACTGCAGGGGGGGGGGGGGGGGGGACGCCTCACTAAGATGGATTCTGTCACTCTTCTGCTCTATAGTTATGTTTTGGTTTGTTTTTCATTTCATTATATTAATATTTGAGGTGGGAAAGGTCCGTTGCCTCATTAACTTTATTCATTTTCTTTTATTTGTTCAAATTATTATCATTGTCCCTCTTTTTCTATTTGTAGGAAGCTTATATGGGGACCAGTTAATATGTTGTAAATTCATCTGATGTCTTTTGCATGTCATTATAATATTATATCTTTTATTTCTACAGCACCGCTCAAAACAAAGTTACAGTGCTTCTGAAATAAAATACACAGTAAAAAATACAAAGAAACTAACATAACAAAGAATAGATAAAAGAATGAAAACAATAAACATGTAACATAAATTAAAGCATGACCTCCCAATACAACTAGAATTAGGTCAAATCAGGGGATGAGGTATGATAAAGATACGTCTTAAGCTTTGATTTGATATCTTCTATACCTGTTGACCTAATATCAAATGTAAAAGAAACAAGCAGTGTGGATCCAGGAATTATTTTATCACTTCTATTTCAACATTCTCATTCATTTCTCCAAAAATAATTAATGCATCTACATAAAAAATTTTGTTTGCCATGTTTATTTGATATTTATGAGCAATTTGCTACAGATCCAAATAAAAGATCTGAATCCAGTGAATTTAAATGTGGTGTCATTAGGAAACCATCATGAGAGTTTTGTTTTTGGAAGAAGTCAGTGAATCGGCATGTGAAGCTAATGTTTCGTATCATTCTATCTTTGTGTTTGTGCTCCTCTCTCGGTACAAAGAGATTTCTGTGGATGGGGTTTATCTAGTCTAGGTGTGTGCAGCATGCCTGTTAATTAGAAATGACTAATCACTGTGTTGATCCTCAGCACACAATGCGTGTAATCGACTTTAAATGCAGACGTGGTTGGATTTTGCCGCCTTTCAAGGAGGATATGAATTCATTAATCAGTGTTGATGCGTTTGATGTCGAGCTCAGTTTGAGTTGTCATTTCCTCAGGATTTCTCACGTCAGTAGACAAGACACTGTACACACACACACAAATACACACTCACATAGAGTATACACTCTGTTCACAGGCAAGGGAGGCGCGTCCGGCTTCACCCCGGACCCCAACCAGCTGAAGGGGGAGATGTACCACACGGCGCTGAAGAAGAGCTCCCAGGGGTTCGGCTTCACCATCATCGGAGGCGACCGCACCGACGAGTTCCTGCAGGTGAAGAACGTGCTGGGCGACGGCCCGGCCGCCCACGACAACAAGATGTCTTCTGGTGAGCAGCAAATCCCCGGAAAGCACTCTCACGATTTCAAAAAGGACGAGACAGAAACTGTGTTCCTGCTCGAATAAACATTAGCATCTTGCTGAGCTGTCGGGAAGATCTACGAGTTGGTCCCTGCTAATTTCGGCCATATTACAGAAAAGTCTATCGCGGCCACAACTAAGTTAAACCTGGGGGTGTTACTGTCACCTCGGTGGTGTTCACTCAGCCCGACACCATCCCTGGAGTTTCGACAAGGCAATAACAACAACACTGCCAACTCTGTCAAGGGCATCGTTTTACAGCAGGCAGTTTAGTTTCTGATCTTTCCATTGCCTCACGGCTGTCTACATAAACCAACAGCTGTGAGCTCTGTGTGTGTGTGTGTCTGTGTGTTAGTATGTGTCTGTGTGTGATGGCTACAATGGGACAATGTGACAGAAATCTACACCCATCATTGTAGTTGTGGCAGAAAGTGCTGTTCAGGTCTGTTCAACAAAGGAGCGAGTGAAGGAAGGACGGGAATGAATTAGAAATGAATGGTAGACTGTGGAGAATGAGAGGAGCTGCCAGGATTAAGATATGAGAGAGCAGTGAGGAGGAAAGGGAAACTTAAGAGGCAAGATTCATCTGACAAAGAGGAGTAAGATCCATCAGAAGAGATGTGATGTCTCCATTAGACACACGAGGAGCAACTCACTGAATTAGTTTTTTCTCTCCTCGGTCTCAGGCGACGTGATTGTTGAGATCAACGGGCTCTGCGTGCTCGGCAAGACTCATCCAGACGTGGTGCAGATGTTCCAGTCCATTCCCGTCAACCAGTACGTGGACATGGTTCTCTGCCGTGGATACGCGCTCCCCCCAGATGTGGATCTGAGCAGCGACGACCCTCTGCCCCCTCCTCCTCCTCCGTCGGCCGGCCAGCCCCAGCAGGCCCTGCACGGGGGGGAGGTGGTGACGGCCGTGCCCCTCATCAACGGGCAGCCGCTGCTGGTGAAAGGCGACGTCCTCCACGGCTCCTCTCAGGAGCTCCACTACGTCACCACGGACGCCAGCGGGCGGCCCGTCGTGGCCGCCATGCCCAACGGCAGGCAGGGGGAGCTGGCGGGGATGCTGCAGCCGGAGCTGGTGAGCGTGCCGCTGGTGAAGGGGCCGGGGGGGTTCGGCTTCGCCATCGCCGACTGCCCGCTGGGCCAGAAGGTGAAGATGATCCTGGATGCTCAGTGGTGCCGTGGCCTGCAGAAAGGAGATGTCATCAAGGACATCAACAGGCAGAATGTGCAAACGCTGAGTCATGCTCAGGTGGTGGACATCCTGAAGGACTTGCCTGTGGGCAGCGAGGTCGATGTGCTGGTGCTGCGAGGAGGTGAGACACTGAAACAGCATTACATCATCCATCTGTCATTCTGTCTGTCTGTCTGTGTACCTGTGTCTTTGTATGTGCAGCCTGGACAGCTTCATATCCATGTTGTTGTTTCTCTCTTAATGTCTCTGACCCTGTTTAGACCTGGTTTAAACATCCTGAGTGGTCAGCACTCCTTTCAGGTCTGTAACCTAAACCTATTTATTTGAGTAAAGAGAGGAGAAGTGAGATCTGATCACAGCTGAGCCCCGACTCTGGGTCATCTGATCAAGGCCTTCTATACTCTTTAACAGCTTTACCCAATCCATCACATCTGCTGAATCTGCGTTTAGCTCTAGGCAGCTGCTTAAAACTCATTTCTACAGGTTATTTTTATTTTAAAACCAGATGTACGTTGAGCTGACCACATGGGACAGATGTTAACACCGGGTCTGAACATCTCCTCTGTCTCCTCCCCCCATCATTTGTCTCCATTCCTTTATTCTCATGCATTGATGCCGTGTTTGCGTGTGTGACGTAATTTGCTGTGGATGCAACTTCAACAGTGACCATGGGAGGTGAGGTCAGAGTGCTGATACTGACAGGAGGTGAGGGGGTGCAGAGGCTGGTCGGGGGGGGGGGGGGGGGGGGGGGGGGGGGCATTGACTGACCACACACTGTAGCTCTGTAGAAGCCTGGGTGATGCCACTGTGTCTGCGGCCTGTGTCAGGGCACCACATTAGAGACTGCTGCCTTTTTCTCTTAGCTGCTCCACCTGCACACGCGTACCTGCTGCTTTAAACGACGGCCGGACTCGAACTCCCGGAGTCTTTGCACATCCAAACTGCACATCTGGAGCGCCCCTCCTCTCGTGTGCCTCCACCCAACCTGCCTCTGTTCATGATGACTCCCGCGGAGGCGCGATGCAGGCTGTTACCAGTCTGTGAGCGGGAATTACATAAGCGTGGGGATCGGGAGGAGGGTGGGCACCCTTCAAATGTCTCCTACATCCGTCTCCAGCCGCCCCGGGGGGAGTTCAGTGCGCCAGTCGATGAGCTCCGGATTGGCTTTGATCATCAGCAGAGCGCAGGGGGCCTTCTGCATGCCTCTATATCCATGGCCCCTTAAAGATCCATGGCTAAATGGCTATAGAGGGAAGTTCCCCAGGGGCCTCCTCCCCATAGCCACGCCTCAGCCCTCCTCTCGCTCTTCTCCACTCACTGCTGACCCTCACTTGCTGTGCCAGCACCGCAACTTCCTCCTGCTCCACTGACGCACTGCATGACCTCACAGTCAGAACAAAGTCGTGCTTTCACAGATGAGGAGTTGACGCACTTTTAAGCCTCATTAGACGACGGTCTTTTGACCTTGAAAGTGAGTTGGGAGTGGTGGGCATCAGGGAAAGAAGAAGAGCAGATTCTCAAGCCCCTTTAAACAGTCAAACAACCCACTGGCCCCCATCTGGCTTTTCACTGCAATGGGAATGGATACAATGGGCATTCACTCCAGTTTAAATGACTCTGCAGCAGAGCCAGGTTTTAAACAACCCTGATCGACTGTGATGAAAAATGACACCAGGGTAAATGTGTTAATATCTTCTTCTTTATTTTGGCAGCCTGGGCGCTGATGCTGCACCCCTTCCTTGACTTGTTATGATTAACTTTGCACTTTCGCGAAATAAATAGCCATGAACGTTTTCCTACCTCTTTGGAACGACGTGCAACAGCTTGTTTGTTTTGTCTTCGTATTGTCAAAGCAACACTGGCAAGACGGCAGCTGTGTCTCAATTCAGGGGCTGCATCCTTCCAAGGCTGCCTTCAGAGACCAAGTGCATCACAGCGCAGCGACTAGGCTAGTCAAGGTTCTTCAAATGCAACCGACAAATTCATCCTCCATCTTTCTGGAAAACAAAATATCCAATGGGTGGATTCATCGGCTTCAGAGACAAAGAGTAAATGGCGCCGGTTAGCAACGAGACGTCCAGTTCTTGCGTGTCATGCTTCAACTCAGCCCAACAGCTAATGGTATAAAAAAATAAGCAAAGGGACATTAAAACTTTCTCATCGTGTCCAACTCCATCTCTGTTGCTAGGCAACAGCAATAAGGGTGAGACGAGCCGGTGAGGCCGATCATGGAGAGCTGCTGTCGACCGTCTCAGTCAGGTCTGCCCTCAGGCCGCGGTCTACCCGGCCCACGAAGGAGGCGGTCTTCATGGGCCGGGTAGATCAGGCGTCCTCTGCCCCTGAATAGAGACTCAGTGAGCGAGGTGAGAGGGCTCCTCGCTCTCCGGCCTGTTTGGGACGTGGAACATGAGCGAGAAATCAACAGGGAAACTCCGACTGGCAAAAAGAGGCAATCACCTTTTTGGACGGTTTGTCCGTGTTTTAGAAGAAACTGTGTGTACCTGCTCATTTTGGTGTGAATCAGGTTCTAGAGAAAGGACGGACTGAGTGTGGTGGGTGTTTGTGTTTCAGGTGTGTTCACTGGCTCTGATTGGATAATGCTATTAATGCTGCATCGGGAATTTCACAGTGAAGCGGAAAAATGCTGCTGTGTGTCCCCCCCCCCCCCCCCCCCCCCCCCACACACGCATACACACATTTACATCAGGCTCCATTAACCCCTCGTCGGGCCGAGCTGGGTCCGGCCCCACAGGGCTGTGGGCTCCAGAGTTGTGTTGGTTAATCCAGTTAATGCAGGGAGTTGACGGAGGGGAGGTCGAGGGAAGGAGGGCGCCGTAAGAAATGAAGTGAAGGGAACGTGTGGGTGTACTGTATGGAGAGAGAGAGGGAATCGGTCATTGAACTATATGCATGAATCTCTTAATGCCCTCACCCTGCTCCTCGCAGCCCTGCACGGGCATGAACCATACAGCCAGCACTCCAGCACATGTACTACCGTTATACTCTCTATGTATCTTTAATCGTATATGCTTGTGTATTCCCTAATGGAGCATTCTTTAGTGAGAACAGCTCCTGCGTTTAGAGCAGCTCACTGGTTTTATTTGTAATGCTCTGCTCGCTCTCAGTCAGAGAGACAGTGCCATCTGGTGGCCGGTGGTGTCAGTGATGGGAGTTTGATTTGAATCACATCTGCATTCTCACCACTCTCCTCTCGTCTCGTCTTTCCATAGGTCAAACATCGCCTGTGAAGAGTCTCAAGCCTGTGAGTAAAAAATAAATAGCAATCTTCTCCCATTTCCTCGCTATTGTTTCCCCCTGTGGGACTCATCCTTCAAGTTAATTTCAAAGCTTTTTGTCCTTCAGCTTAACCACTAAGCTTCTGTTGCATTGAATTAAATGATAGCAATGAATTTGAATATTGATTATGTTTCTGGGCGCCTCCTTTTGTTTGCTGTGAAAAACGGTCTTAATTACTTCCTTTCACTATTTGTATTCTTAGGGCTTTTGTCAGGGGATTGCAGTGGTAATGAAGCATGGATGAGCCTCTTTAGATATGATCGGTATTATTAATAAAACTGTTTTAGATAAAGAACTTGCCCTTTATGCCTGAATGGACCCGTCACAGCCAAGGGGACATGGTTATTCCTGTAGATTGTATATATTACATTAAAATCCCCATTTTGTAACTGTCAATACAACAAGGGGGATGTAAAGTGAGAACAGTGAATGTAAAAAAAAAAAAGAAAAGAGACAGTGTCTTGACCTTTATTGCTTTCGGTAATCTCGACCATTAGCTGCCATTTATCTGGGATAAAGAGCTGCAGAGACGAATGAATGTCAGAGGCTGGCTGATCTGATGTCGTGTTGTATTTTCCAGAGACAGGAAATGACGGCCAGCCTAGAGACCCTGGACGGTATCTGCGACTCGGCGCCCCAGGCCTTGCCGTACCACTCCAACACGAGCACCCTGCGCTCCATCGACTCCCCCAAACGAGACGCCACCGAGTTGTACCTGAAGTCCAAAGCCCTGCTGGACAGCAGACGTAAGTGCAGGCAGACGCTTTGTCTCAGATGTTTCTTAGACCTCATGTCCTGTTCCACCGGAAACTGATCTCTTGACACACCAGTGATTGAGTCTTACTCCTCCACAGAGCCTCACACCAAAGACATAGATGTTTTTCTAAAGAGAGACATTGAAACAGGTTTTGGCTTCCGGGTTCTGGGAGGAGAAGGTCCACAGCAACCAGTAAGTACATATATAAAACCATGTATACCTTATATTTTCATTCATTCTCTTTATTTTGGCCCATATTTTCGATTCTCACAAGGAATTTGGTACAAAAAAAATAAAGCAATAGTTACAAAAACAAGCATAAGACAATATTTTCTATATTTTTACAAAATTTAAATTAATTAAAAAGCTGAACCAAGAATAAAATATTTGTATTCTTGGTTCAGCTTTTAGCCTTTATAGATGCGACATTTCTATAAAGTAGATATGTCGCATATATCTCTTATGTTTCAATGTTAACAATGTGGGTCCCAGCACAGAACCTTGTGGCGCCCCACAAGTGATCTTTAACAATTTAGGAGAAAATTATACTTCAGGGTTGATACTTAAAATAAAGCCATGGACGTGGAATGCTAACGTTATTTGATAGCTCCCTGCTCAAAAGGATTTAGATGGCATTAATAATTCATATGGTTTCTATTCCCTGCAGAATGTGTTTCCCCAGGTGTACATCGGGGCCATCGTGGCCAACGGAGCTGCCGAGAAGGACGGTCGCCTGCGAGCTGGGGACGAGCTCATCGGCATCGACGGTGTGATGGTGAAAGGTCGCTCTCACAAGCAGGTGTTGGATCTGATGACCAACGCCGCCCGAAACGGTCAAGTGATGCTGACCGTGCGAAGAAAGGTCATCTACAGAGGTGAGAAACAACCAACACAGCCCAGTGAGTCCAGATCAACTGGTTTGCCTTGAGCGGCCAGACTCTCTCAGGGCTCTGCTGAGAAACATCCTCAGACACCGAGGGAGTGATGCATTTTATATTTGACAGGAGCAACAGCAGTTTGTTAAAAATAGATGTGGGTGGTAAAAATAGAGGAGGAACTCAGAAGTGAGCTTGAGCACAGATCCAGTAGACGTTTAAAAGAAAGTGTTTGTGAGCACAACGGAAATCTCGAAATGAGCTGCAGTTATGGATTTGACGATTTGTGGATCTCACATTTATCAACATCTGTGTTATCTTCACATCAGATGCCACAGATGAGGAGGTTCTGGAAATGACTCCAGTGCTGGTGAACGGTTCCCCCAAGCTACCTCGCCTGCCGATGCCCAGCGCTCTGGACCACGAGTCCTTTGACATCACGCTCCACCGCAAAGATATCGAGGGATTCGGCTTCGTCATCCTCACGTCCAAGAGCCGACCGCCGCTCGGAGGTGAGAGCCAAGTGGCTGCATCTCTTTTCTTACGCAGGATAGTTCTGAAATTAATATTTTAAACAAATGTTTTTGATGTTGTTCGTTCTTATATTATACAAGTATGAAATGTAACCATTAAGATCCTAATCCACATCCAAACTCACTTTCTAAAGGTAAAAAATATAATAAAATCTTCATTAAATGCTCCATATCTACAATATATAGACAACGGGAGGACGACTTATTGGGCACAGGATGCAAATGTTATGAAACAATTCAATACCTTATAATATGCAGCATTATTGTTTAATCTAGGTACTTATGAAATATTTGAGCACAGTACTGCTGTTTATTTAATGGTACAACCCTGTTCATGGAGGCACAGATGAAATACTTATATGGGAGTGGTTTATTTAAACCAGAACAAAGCAGTTCTCTGGTCCACTCAGTCTATTGTGTTCGGCTTATGAATACATTTCAAATACATCTCTCTTTCCTCCTGATATCTGCCTTTCTCAGTTATCCCGCACAAGATTGGCCGAATCATCGAAGGCAGTCCCACCGACCGCTGCGGCCTGCTGCACGTGGGAGATCGCATCTCGGCGGTCAACGGGCGCTCCATCATCGAGCTCTCGCACAATGACATCGTGCAGCTCATCAAGGAGGCCGGCAACGTGGTCACTCTAACCGTTGTTCCAGAGGACGGTGAGTTTAGCTCCTGGCGTCGCCACATCTGCATTTACCACAATACTGAGATCTGATTCTTAAACCTTATTGTCTGCAAGAGGGAAATGAGGAGTCAGGGGATTCAATGCAATTAATCCTGGTGATGATAAGAAGCTTCGAATAATTCAGTATCATGATTCCAAATTGAGGTATTGAGTGAATGAAAAATAAATGAAGATAAAATGTATCTATCATGACTTCAAGTATATTAATAATACTTTTAAATTTGATTTAGATTGACTCCATCTGAACACTTCAAACTGATTTGCTGAAATATGAACATGTGTTCCAGAATACCACGGCCCTCCGTCTGGAGCGAGTTCAGCCAAACAGAGCCCGGCTCTGCAGCACAGGGTCATGGGTTCAAGGTCAGCACTTCAGGACGAGCGGTAAGGATCCAAAATGAAAGTGAAAAAAAATAAAGCTGTCACTCATCAGAATGGTGGATTTTAACTCACCGGCCCTTAAGCCCAGAGACTGATTTATTTATATGTATATGATATTATTGGCCAATATGATTTAATTTAATAGGTCGTTGTATAGTATTGATCTACGTTCCAACCTTCAGTTATGCTCAGGAACTCTGGGTAGTGACTGAAAGAAGGAGATTGTGAATTCAAGCGGACAAATGAGTTTTCTCCATCGGGGGGTGTCTGGGCTCCGCCTGAGAAATATCGGGTGAGGAGATCAGACATCCTCGAGCTCCTTCAAGTTAAAAGAGGATAGTTGAGGTGGTCCAGGCATCTAGTCATGGACGCCTCCAGAGGGACTCCCATTAGAAGTCTGCAGGGTCGACCCAGAACTCGCTGGAGGGATTAAATATCCTCATCTGGCCTGGGGACGCCTCAGGATCCCCCAGGAGGAGCCGGAAACTGAGGCTCCTGGGAAGGACGTCTGGAGTGTCCTATTGGCCGGCTGCCCCTGTGACCGGAGCCAGAAGGAGCAGAAGACTATGGATTGATGGGTTTTAGGAATCATTGCCAATTTATGCATATATCGATCCATCCAGATCAGTAGTTTCACAACACTGCCTCCCAAAAATCCATGTGGGCCGGCCTCTGTACACCATAGAGGTCCGTTAGTGTTCTGTTTGCAGTTTGTGGACTCAGAAGTGTAACATTTACCCCAAGGGATCAACATGTACTTTCACTAAACACTCTCTCTCCCATTTGTGATGTGAGGAGGTTCACACGCGAGCAGACACAAACTTCATCTAAAACTGGAACGTTGTGTTGTGTTGTGTTTACGATGATATTAACACGATGTCGCTGCCTCCTCGGTCAGAGTCGAGACAAACATCCTCTGTAATTGCACTCAGCACGACAAAGAGGGAAAGCGGGAGCGTTGCCCTCCGAGCAAACAACAAGAGAAAATTACTTTCAACAAACACACCAGTGTAATAAACACAAAAAAACAATAATGTGTACAGTATAGAACATTTGCAGCACAGAATTAAATATCCATATATACATTTTAATGAAAAGCAGCTCCCTTCCATTTAACACCCAGCATTGAATTCGATTTGATGTTTTGCATAATGGCTTTTTCATAGTCGTGGCCTGCAGCGTGTGTTACTGAGGGAAAGACACGTGTTTGTTTGTGTGCTTCAGTTTTAACCTGGACCTGGAGGAGAAGAGGGACGGACTCAACTGGTCCGACCACAAAACGCTTCCCCTCAGCGAGCAGGGGACCCTGTGTGTGACGGGACCCAACCAGGTAACAGTAATACCCTGATTCCCTCCGCGGTGCTTTGTCCTGCCGATTTATCTGAAGGTCAAAGCCGCTGCGGGCAAAGTGTTTGTTTGTGTGTAGGGGGAACACAAACTGCGATCTTCTGTATGAAACTCTATAACACAGTGTTGTCTCTGTTCTGGAGCTCTTAGCTTTTAGTGCACAGGTACGTCGGATACATACATACTGTGTTTATTGTTAGGTTCAAATAATGCAACTTGAGAATCAATACAGAGAAAAGGATGAAACTATTCTGAGAAGAGTGAGAATCCTTCAGGGCATTTTATTTAATCGATAGAAAACTCTCAAGAATCTGATGAGACATCAATTGAACTCTGAGAAAATTCTCTGTTAAACGCACACGAGCAGTTTTTAAACATGAAGGTTTCTCGTAAATAGTTAATCCAGGGTTCCTACGGTCATGACAAACCTGGAAAAGTCCTGGCATTTTAAAATGGGTTTTTCCAGGCCTGGAAAAGTCATGGAAAAAAATCAAATCCCCAAAGTTTTGGAAAAGTAATGGAAATCTGTTATATTCATATTTTAATGTCATTCATTTACGCATTTAAATAAAAAAAAATTATAATTCTTATGCTTTTAAAGAAAAAAGCTCAAAGTATAAGCAGGCATATTTGGGTTTGTGTCATTTAAGGTATACTCTATGCCTTAGAATTCTCATTGTTAGTCTAAATACTACATTTTGTCACTTTTTCCTGTATACACCGAGATTTCACAAAATGTTCGGTCATGGAAATTGGGTTTTAAAGTAATTGAAAACTCCTGGAAATCCATTGGTCAAAATGTGTTTGAACCCTGTTTACCCTTCTAACTGAACATATAGGATATACTGTGTGTGGGTCTGAGTGTGTTCTTCCTGCCTGCTCAGGGTTGTCTGACGGTGGAGCTGGAGCGGGGACCTCTGGGCTTCGGCTTCAGCCTTCGGGGGGGGACAGAGTACAACATGGGCCTGTACATCCTGAGACTCGCGGAGGACGGAGCCGCTCAGATCGATGGAAGAATCCATGTGAGTGCTCCTGTAAATACAATACTTATCACTATAATGATACTGCAATGATGTTCATAACCGTCAATCTGTTTTCAACTCAACTCTGAACAGGGGAAGACTGTTTATGCTGGATTTCAAAAAAATGTGAGACAATCTGAGAGACTTGAATGTAAAAACCTGCTGATTTTTAGAGCTAATATCGTTCATTTGTTATTTATTTACTTCATTTATTAAATCTCTCATATATTCTTACGCTTTTCTTTATGAATATTTGTTACTTTCATATTCAGTTTTTAACCGAGTCTGATTTGAGTTCATGCACCGCCAGGATTGCAAATTAATTCCGTTGAAGGCTGCTTGCACATTAACAATTATTTCAAATTTGTTTTTCGTTCTGAAGTTAAGTCAAACACCAATATAAGTTTTCTTTTGCTCAGATGTTGATTGTGAATGGGATCATAGACCACGCATGTAAATTGAGATGCATAGAGGAGGCCACCAGTGTTGGATGGAGAGCTGAAAATGCAGTTTGAGCAGAAACATTGATTATTATAACAATGTGGCTCCAACAATATGAAACCACATTTATATAAACTGGCCTTAGACTCATCTAGTGCATAGAAGTGTTTGACGCCACCCCCCTGTATTGTCCTTCTGTTCCTTCATCAGTCTTTATGTTGCGTATATTTATTGTTTATTAGTACTTTTGTTCATTTCTACACGCAGAAGACTTTTGTTTGAATTCTGAGCTGTTGGTGAGTCGACAGGAGAGTTCCGGGGGGGTCGTAGAATTAGTTCAGAGCTACCCCGTAATTGTTGGCATCTCTCAATCTTGGCCAGAAACTGGAGACAGATGGAAACAAGTTGAAAACAACTCCATACTGGATGCTACTGGCTCAGATAACAGTCAGTTCATTGCTGGGCTCATCTCGTGGTCTCACGCAAACATCGTTAGCCACGGTGCGATGTGCTGTAATGCAAAGACATCACACTGCTGAGATCGAATTCAGAGGTAAATCAGAGAAAATGTGATTTCTGTTGGCTGAACGCACCGGAGATTAAACTAATTAATTGTGTTTCAGTAACTGCCAGTTACGGTGCGGAGGGTGTGATGCCGCCGAGGCCTCCAGCTATGATGTGTCGGCAGTTCTTGAATTAGCAAAGTGATCTGAGGTTTATTCAATTTATTATTTGGGGGAGGGGGGGGGGGGTTTTCTCCTCTCGTTTATGTAGAAGAGAGGAATTCCATTGTGTTTTCTTTGAGAACTGTTTCTTCCCTTCGTCTCTTTACCTCCGCTAAGAAGGTTGTGTTTTCATGTCTGCTGGTTAGTGGGATTACACAATATCTACAGGATGGATCACCATGGTTGTTGTCTGTTAGATAGTAAGATTAAGCAAAAGCTACAGGATATATTTTCTAAAAACTTTGTGGAAGGATGTTGTTTCAGTGCAGCTCTCGATCAGGGTCCTCAGATTGTCTTGAACATTTAAGTTGATTTCTCTTTAGAATAATTTATTAATGCATCCTGATGAAAGTAGTTTCTAGTACCTTGTGTAGGGGACTGATATTTATGAGTGTGTGCAATTCAAATAAAAAATCTGTATCTAATGAATGTGGTTTCATAAGGAGACCGTGGGGCCGGGGCTGAGTGCCCTTCAGGTTAGTTTTGTTTCTTTATATCCATCCGTCCAGGTTCAAGCCTCCATGTTCTCGAACGTCCCTCTTTCACTCAAGTGTCCTTGAGTCCGACCCTGACTGTACTCGGTCTCTCTGTGGAGGAGGTGTTGCAGAATCATAATTTCCAAATGGAGCTGAAATGGTCACAGTGTTGTTATTGGGATGAGACTGGGTGCCGTGCAGGGACAGAGTAGAGGCTCCAAGCTGGAATCAATCTGAGCTTTTCCAGACTATGATCTCTGGGCATGACTCTGCCTATCCCAGGGTGGTGAGGGACGTCAACACTGATTAGAGTCGAACAGACTGACATGTTTACACGCTTTACCCTGAGTTATTCTGTCATCTCCAATAATAGCGGCTACCTCCAGGGGATTACAAGGCTGTGTGTGTCTGCGTGTGTGTGTGTGTGTGCGGGTGTGTCATTTAGATTCTTTGATTATGTATGCTTGTTTGTCCGCACACGGCTTCTGCATGTGTGAGTTTGTGTGCTCAGCAGAGTGGAGCTGAGCCTGGGAAGGTGTGTCTCTGTGTAATAACTGCGTTTCCTGCTCCACTGACAGGTTGGGGATGAGATAGTGGAGATTAATGGAGAGCCGGCTCGTGGCATCTCTCATACACGGGCTATTGAGCTGATCCAGGCCGGGGGAAACAAAGTGGCGCTGCTGCTGCGTCCCGGAGCAGGCCTGGCTCAAGATGGAAGTAAGTGCTGGCTTCAACCCGGTTATGCAATGAGAGATTCACTGTGCAATAAGGAGAACGGCAAGAGTTTAGCTCACTTTTTTTATATTTAATGTGGTTTGGACTTCATTTGGAACACATTCATTCCCATAAAACCCACAACGTGTCACTTTAATGCCTCTGCACCAGTGTAGTTCCTGTTCAGTTGTTGTGAACATGTTATCTTGAGATCGCTAAGAGGGATTATCTTCAAATTTGGAACAAATTTCACTTGGACTCAAACATGAGCTGATTCGATTTGGGGGGGTCAAAGAGCACAGTGACCTCATATAAGTCTGTTAATACTGCACTGGTTGGCGGAGGCGTTAAACCACAGTGCAGTAGTTTCCCAGTTTTTATGACACAAACCAGATACATTCTATTCCTGAGCTTTCTGTGTTTTTGTAGGTCCATTGTTCACATAGCTTTTTTCCCCTTAAGACTTTCCTATCTGAAAGCTAAGCTAAGCTAAACCAGGCCAGATGTTCATATTCACAGATGATGCTGACCAGAGTTAAATAAATGCTGAATCCTTAAATCCTAATGTTAAGCTAATGGTAAAGACTTCCCTCCCTCCCTCATTGATTTAATTGTGCTTTCGTTGCTGAGTTAATTGTTTTTTTAACGTGTTCATTAACCCTCTAACCATCTGCTTCCTTTTGGCTCTTCTTCTTCTCTTGCCCCCGATGCAGGTAGTACAGCTTCCTCCACTGTGTGCTACTACACTGAGCACCAACACTAACATCTTCACTGCTTTTACTGGCCTCTTCTCTTTTACCTTGGTAATTTGTTTCTCACTTGTTTTCACCTCTTTTAACCTCTAAATTATAAAGTTTTCAATCCTCTCTCAGTCTTCTGTGTGGTGCATCTGATTTGTCTGCACGAGGAGTCTACATGTTAAAAACGTTATTTATTTTCTTGCAGGTCAACGCGATCAAAAATTCATTTCATCCACAAGCTACTCCAGCGAGGTGTTTTTCTCTGACACATCACCCCAGACCTCTCCATACTCCGCCGGGGCTCCCGTCTTCGTGTCCCCACCCTTCTCCAGCAAACTGAGACGTTCCTCCAGCTGGAGCACCCTGTCCCCACAGGGCCTCAAGCCCCGCAGCAGCAGTGGCAGCGGCAGCCGGGGTTTAAGCTCCGTGGAGGAGAGTGATGAGGGCGCCGACGAGGAGGTCACAAGGCATTCTCACCCCTCCCCCGAGCATGTGAAGTTCTACAAGAGGACCAGGCCCACAAAAGACTCCAGAGAGCTAAGCAGCCCAAAGAAAACAGGGGAGACATTTCCTAAAGCCAAAGAGCAACTTCACGGTCCCACGAAGACGGAGAGTCGGGCGCGAGAAGAAGTGCCGAGCGGGAACAGGACGTCTCACACACAAACAAAAGCCGAATCCACGATCATGAGGAGGCCTTCTCAGGTGGGACAGCAGCGAGGGCCTCAGATGAGACTCAAAGACTCCTCCAGCAGAGAGAGCTTGAATCACGAGAAGAAGAACGGCAATGGGGGGGGTCTTGAGACGAGGCGACACTCACTAGGAAAAGAGATGGAAGGGAGAGGGGAGAAGGTGAGGCCTGAGCAAGTCAGTTTCAAAAGGAGAGTGGGGGGAGAAACTCACCGCCTCAGATCCTCGCCTCATTCAGCCAGGGACAGCGAGAAAGGGACAGGGAAAGACTCCTCCAGCAGAGAGAGCTTGAATCACGAGAGGAAAAACGGCAATGGGGGGGGTATTGAGACGAGGCGATACTCACTAGGAAAAGAAAAGGAAGGGAAAGAGGAGAAGTTGAGGCCTGAGCAAGTCAGTTTCAAAAGGAGAGTGGGGGGAGAAACCCACCGCCTCAGATCCTCGCCTCCTGCAGCCAGGGACAGCGAGAAAGGAACAGGGAAAGACTCAGGGCGGAGAGACGCTCAGGACAAGAGCAAACCTCCGGGAGACAGGAGCCGAGATAGAGAGACGACAAACGGCAAAAGAGAAACCCTGTTGTCGTTCAAAGACGCGCAGGGTAGAAAGGTTTCTGTGGTTTCGCCCAGAGAGGCCAAAGGACGACAGGACGCTGTAGACAGTGTCCCAGGGACCCCGCAGAGCCCGGGGGGACCTATCAGCCCCGGCCCCTGGAAAGTGCCCAGCTCAGCCAGAATCCTCTCCCAGGCCGAGGTTCTCCGGGAGCCTTTGTGATGGTAAAAACATATACAGTCACCCGGAATATTAAACAGTGGATTGTTTTCTCTCAGTTCTTCCATAAAATGCAGAAAACTATTACTGCAACCAGTTTCTTTTGTTCCTTTTCCTTTTGGGGAGTCCTGAGACATCACATGTAGCAGCTCGACCCCTGCCTCGTCCACGGCCTCGGCCTCTTTGACGTGGGACTGCGGCTCGGGGACGTTTGGTCAGCCAGGACACTTTGAAATGTGAAAATACAGATATGTGCCAATCCTGGGAGTCTCCTGTGGAACTACCAACAGCGCTTTTCCCTCCATCACAATGCAACGACCCATATGCAAAGAAAGGGAGAAGGGCCCCCTCGCCTCTCGCCTGTAGTAAACACCAACTGTGACTGTCATCCAGGATTTCATTTTGCTCTCTCTCGGTCTCATTGTGGGACATTTTTGGACTCTGTCTTCTTTTTCTTAAACAGTTATTTTTTAAATCTCAGCTGCATGCAGTCGGTCCTTCTGTTTGTTTACTGCACGTGTTCTGCACATCACTGACGATGATCCTCTTTCCTTGTTTATAACTCCCACTCTCCGATTTCAAATGCAACCCAGCAAGCGTTCACTTTACCGGGGGACTCTAGACTGTTCTATGGTTGTAGACGCGACTCTCCTCCATTAAAGCAAACGAAAAAAAATAACAGTATCGTTAAAAAGACCAGAAACTTGTGGTTTGAGATCTTGTTTACCATTGTGTACAATAACCAACCAGTGTGTAACTTATTGAGATAATAGATAAATATATGTATATGTAGCCGTACCAAGCCATTCCACATTTTGATATAGACTTCAAAGATTTGTCCCATGTTATTTGAGCTCTCACCCTATTTCCAATGTACTTCAGTGGTAGGAGTTACTATGGGTCTTTGTAGTTCATGAACTGTATAGGTAACATGCAAACCACCGTACCGAAGGTTTGCAGTCGCTCAAAATGTGTCTCATTGTGAAATATTATATATAAATATATATATATATATATTTGAATGTGTCATATTTGCAGATTCTAACTTTAAAGATATCTATTGAATTTCATTGCACTGCATCTGCCCTTGTAGCATAACAGATACAGAATGACCATGAGTTGTATTTAATTTGTGATGTTGACTTGCTACCAATTAATTTCCATTTTTTATTGCTACTATAATTCAAAAACTTTAAAAAGATGTTTCTTTTTTTTTCTTAACATGTTCACTGTTAAAGGCCAAATTTTCAAATAATATAATTCTGTGCAAGTTTTCAGCCCCCCCAGTCATTTTACTTTATCCTATCAAGAAAAGACAAATTAAGATGCATATGTGTGTGTTTGTCGGTCCTGCAGTGTGATTATGTGCCGGGGTAGCTTGAAGGACAACAGAGTTTAGAGCGATGTGCTGGTTTACTGTTTACTGAGATATTAAGTATGTTGCTGGTTCACAGCAGGATATCAGAGATTCTTAAATGTATTGAAAGATAAACAATTGGTTCTAGACACAAAACTTCACATAAAGATGGACGACACGACTTCTCCTCATAAGGGAAGCTGAAGCGTCTCTAAATTAAAAAGACGAAAGCCGATGCTTTTCAGTCCGTGTGCGGAGACCTGCGGGCAACCAACTCGGTCAACTTTGGCTGACCGAGTTGTTTGGCTTCACTTTTGGATCATGGGAGGAAGTGAAACCTTGTCGTCCATCTTTATTTATAGTCTGTGGTTCTCAAAGTGGGATTCTTTATCGAGCATCTGCTGTTAATAAATGAAATACACTGGCATATTTATGAGATAAAGACGTATTCAGATGAGCTCAGGGAACTCAGTGTCACGCACATGTGTGATAAAGTCGATATCAGTGACAGACAAACGGTGGATAAAGGTCTGTGGTGAGAGTCTGTGATTGGACGAGGGAGTTTTCAGGTTAAGAATCACAGGAGGATGAGCTGTGAGCCAATCAGTGGCAGGTTTTCTGTGCAATAGTTCGGTGGCTTGAACGAGTGAATCCAGCCGTGATCGTCGGGTACAGGCGGTTCACTCTGGTCCAGGATCAGACAACGTCCTCCTCCTCCTCCTCCTCCTCCTCCTCCTCCTCCTCCTCTTCCTCCTCCTCCTCCTCCTCCTCCTCCTCCTCCTCCTCCTCCTCCTTCTCCTCCTCCTCCTCCTCCACGTTTACTTTCAATAGTTTTATATCTCATCTCTGTGTCATACTGTGGCCTTGCATCGCCTCATTAGAAAAAAACAATCCTTGTGGTCTCTTCTACATTCTGTAGGTAGACGGTAGATGTAAATGTTTGTACATTGTACAGCACCTTTATAAATACTCGCTGAGTGCTCTTTCGGGGAGAGAGAAAAAAAAAATAGAGGTATATTATATCGCTCCATTATTTTTTTATGTACAAAAAAAACCTGAGAAAATATTTAAAAATGGATTGAAAGAGGACGGGCCACGAGCTTGACATGGTGTTTCCTTCATGCACTGAAAAATAAAGTTTTGCTGAAAACACACTCTGGATTTCTCGTGTAGCACTCCTCATGTTGTTGACAGAATAATAATGTATGTGTCATGTAGATTAATTGTTTGCACACTACCATCCGACACCCGCTGTTACTATGGCAGATTTCCAGTTGTCATGGCAGCCCACTGGTTTTTCCCCGGCAGCACAAAGCCGAGGCCTTTTCAATTACCAGAGCACGGAGGCATCTGATGCTACACGTGCCTCATGCCCATTAAATATCCATATTTCAGAAGCAGACGTGAATCGTGTGTTTGGCACGAGGACGGAAGCTGGAAGACGCCTCAGTGATCTGTCTCCAGACACATGAGAGGTATAAAACATGATGGTTACATAAGCTGTGTACTTTTTACTGTAGGTTGTACAGGGAGACTCACAAGTGAAAACATCACTAGGATTATTTTATATTCAACTTCTGCCCACAGGTCCCTTTCATCTGAATCTTACACACTGGACCTCTTTAAAGGTTTTTCTACGATGAGAAATCCGTCTGCAGTGTTTTCCATCAGAGTCGTGCAGTTCACACCTGAGACGTCTCCAGCGGATCACTGGGCAGCTGCAGCCGACCAGTTAAACACATCTTAATGGTTGTTCTGGACACTTCATTGAAAGAGAGGTGCAATTTATGAGTGATTGACGGGAGGAGCCTGACTGACCCTGAGTTGAAGGGAGACAGGCTCAGTCATCCAGAGCTCGATCGGGCGCTCACACACACACAGCCACTGGTAATTGCTAGCGAGGTGATAACTGACTTAACTGCTTTAAAATGGCTGTAATCATTCTGTATGATGTGTTGCGTGTTCTATTTCAGGTGCGAGTGTTAAATGACGTGTGGAACCGTTTGTAGTTTCGCCGTCACATAGTGGAGGTCAGAGATATTTAACGTTGACCACTTTGGATTTGAGGTTCCACATCAGTTCCAGTTGTTCTCTCCATCTTCTCGTGCTGCTTCTTCCTGGTGATACTGGCGGCTCATGTTGCATCACGTCCGCTAGATGGCGCTGTGGTCGCTGCCTTTGGAACAGCAGCTCAGGTTTTGATGCCAGTCAGGGAAAATCCTCTAGACTCAAGAATATGATAATAATATATTAATAAAAATATTTTTTCAACTTGGTTTAACCTCAGTTTCAGCGACTCACAATCAGCCTTATTTTGTTTTACAAAGCCTTGTGAAGATTTTTGACAAAATAGAATAAAACTAAATACAGAGCTTAATTCCAGTTTTAAATGTTGATGTTATGAATATGACAAAGACATTACAAGAAAACATAAAAATAGATATAAAGAGGGGGGCGTGTGTGTGAGTGTTTATGTGTGTATTCAAATAGAATATATAAATGTTTAAAAAACTAAGCTATACTGTTTGTATAATTCAGGATGTGGTAGCATTAATATTATTTTTATAATCATACATATTACACCCCTCATCACTCATTTTGCATATGGATGTAATTCATATTTTCCACCACAAGATGTCACTGACCTCCAATGAAGTGTTTTTTTTTTGGGGGGGGGGGGGGGGGATTTGGATAAATAATAATTATCATCCAGTCAAATAAATGACTTTGGTCGTGTTGACTGTAGTTTCCTGTTTGAGGGTTAGTGTCATAACAAAGTCATAACACAGAGGACGCACTGCCGACACTAGAGATTGTGACAGCAGGAAATAAGAACTCATGCGTCACACCAAATCTTTTGACCTTTGCAATTTTTTAGAAATGTGAGGGAGTTAATCCTTCTCCTCATCTCCTGGAAATGTTCCATCGGGCTTAGTCATAACTCTCGTGTTGAAACATCCTCGGTATGCTTGACCCCAAAGAAAAAGGCAGGTGAACAAAGCAGAATCGGACACGTACTGATGTTTTGGGTGGAACCTCTTTTCTCCTCATTATCAGACGTGAAGAGAAGCAGATGCATTCTTCTCCACCAGTTTTTGAGGAGGGAGTTGTTTCCACAGTTCTCTTGGACAAGGTGCTGGAGAGATAAGACGCACAGGCCTTAAGCCACGACTCTCAGACTGTGATGAATAGCTTGGACAAAATAGCATTAGTTACCTACTAGTTTTGTAAAAGCCTTAAAAGGACACAAGGTGTGCACCACATGTTTTTACAGGCCTCACTTTATTGACTTTACCTCAGTACTTTCATGTGCCAGAAGGAGGGGGGGGGGGGGGGAACACACTCACGTAACTCCCAAACCAGTGAGTAGAAAAATGTTTTTTAACATTAAATTCTTTAGTTACGTAAGTATTTCGTCACTGTTTACAAAGTGAGGGTTTCTCTGGGTGGAGGACACAGACGTCAACAGACTGGCGTGGTTGAAATAGGGCGGTGGGCGGGGGGGGGGGGACTCCTTGGAATGATCTGTGGTAATGAGGCTCAGCCCGTCGTTGAGAGGGGAAACAAACCACATGTATCCATGACAATAACCCAAACCACAGAATGTCAACTGCGCTGGAGAAGAGGAGAACCCTCACTATCACTCTCATGGTTCCTGTTGTTTTGTGTGATTGTCTTTCCTTTTTGTATTCTTCGTATTCTCATTCTTATTATTATTCTTATTCTCTGTCATTGTAGCCATCTTCAGCTTCTTCGTATCATAATTCTTATTATTTTTTCTTTCTATTATTAGACTTCATTTTCTTTTTCTTCGTCTTCCTCTTGTACTTCATATAATTATATAGGTAATAAGTATTCTTAATAGCTTCTTCTTCTTCTTCTTCTTCTTCTTCTTCTTCTTCTTCTTCTTCTTCTACTTCTTCTTCTTCTTCTTTATATGAATAGAATAGAATAGAATAGAAGAGAATAAAATAGAAAATAATAAAATAGAACAATATGCAGTTTAATGAGGGATTCCCCTTTAGAGGAGTCATAGAGTTTAAACCCCTTTTTCCAGGACACACCCATCACAGTTTTCCACTTGACTGTAGTGAAAGTATCTCCTGTTGCAGGAGGTGAAATCGACTGAGCTGCAGGAACCAGTGAAACTAACTGAGTCTGTTTGTTAAATACAAGTTAAAACAACACTGACATGTTTTAACTTTTACTGTTGATGTCGATGTGTAAACACAAAAACTATAAGTTTTATTCACTGTAAAATTCGGTTCTGTTCTCTAACACTGTGCTGTCAAGGTGGCTGAGGTTTAAAAAGAGAACTTCCTCTTTAGTTTTTTCAAAATAAAACTTGATTATGACGGATGGATGGATGGATATTTTTGAACACCATCTGCAGCAGCAAATTATAAAATATGCTTATTGTTTTTAAGGGTTTGCTGGTGGGTCGCCTTTATATTAAAGGCCCCTTTATAAAGCGAAAGTATAATTAATAAATAAAATATTAGGCTCTGTCGGTCTAATTTTTTTTTCTACCATACTTGTGCCTGCAATCGGGGAAAACCCAGGGATCGGACCCCTGCCTGTTCAGGTGAGGCCCGATTTGTTGTCTCTCGGGTTTGAACAAATGTGTTAGTAAATCCCGACCAATTACTTGTATAATATCATATGTTTTATATAGAGAAATGTGAAATAGTGGAACAAATATGCTGCCCGTAAAGTATAAGTAGACCTGTTCACCCAAAACTGAAAATTCACTCATTATCTACTCAGCACTATGCTGATGGAGGGGTGTGTGTGTGTTGGGGGGGGGAGGGGGGTAAACAGCAGTGGATAAATAGATGGACATCCTAGACAACAGTAACTAGGAGGCGGATCACAGTGGACCATCACTTTAAGGGTGGGGCGTGTGTGTGCTTTTATTGTGAAGAGACTGTTTCACTTCCTGTCTCTCTGACTATTAAAGTGAACCTGCCCCGCTGCTTGTTCGTTGAAAAAAACTCACCGTCGCGTCTCTCACACCTCCGATGAAGAGTAACCAGGACCGAAGGGACTAGGATCACTGTGTTACTGGCCGTCTCCCTCCGCAGCAGGACATGGACTTCCTGCTGGACACCTGTGGACGGCGGAGGTGTCTGCTGGTGGTGATGCAGCTGTTAGTGTTGAAGGCAGCAGGTCAGTGAAACATCTGGAGCAGTGAGATAGTCTTTATCAAGCAACCAGGTCACGTGTTTACAACTCACCCGTTGACTTTACACGGAGAATAAAAACTTGTACTGCAATTCATAGTAACTTCACTTTAAAATGTACACGTGTAGTATTTCACTACTGCATGGGTACCCCCTCTTTGTAATGGCACAGACAAGTTGCATCAACAGCAGTAGTTATTATAGGCTTCTGTAAGTAATAATTACTATATGAGTCAGGGCCATTATTCTTATATTTGATAATGAATTATTTTACATTTAAGTTGATTTAAGTAACTCTGTTTTGGGGGGAATATTTTTCTGACGTGAGCTGAAACTGGAGGAGATAATATTTAAGCCACAAAATACAGGTCTCATTATACTTTTAGGAATGTCTCTTTAAAATGATCTAATATTAAGAAAGGATGTTGCAGCTTACATTTCTAAGTAAACATAATAATGTTTATTAAATGTATTAAACTTAATATTTTAGATTTCTCCAAAGGGAAGCTCTATAATCTTTCCTTAATGTTTTCCTTGCCAGCTTTCAAAAGGGTTTTTAAATTGTAATGATCAGTCACTTCAGTAATGATTATGGTGCCATGTTTGAAACCTAGCAATCAAACTGCAGCAGAACACAATTTTTAAACATTGACATGACTCCAACATTTATAACTCCAGACCTGAAGTCCTCCTTGAAAGTGAGAAACTGTTCATTAATGGATTCACACATTTAAAACTGGAAATCAAAGGTTTTCTCTTACGAGCTAATAACCATAACAATGATTTATCATTGTTTATAAAGGGGGATTATCTAAGCGTTCATTCTACTAAAGACAAAGTTTGGTTTTGTATTTTTTTTTTGTTATTATGCATATGTTATTTTTTTTATTATTTTTAAATAATTTTAACTCAGGCACCTAAATGTTCTTTATAATTATGGCCCATGTCTTTAAACCAGCTGCTTTTAAATGTTTTGCATGTGCCCACAGGGAGCTGAGAAACACACGTTTGTTCCACCTTGTGTTTTACAGATGCGTTTGGAAATGACATAATTCAACTTGAAGCTTGAGAACTAGAAACTTCTTTTCATTTTCAAAGTAGTTATTCACAAAATCAAACACAGGGAAATCAGATTCTCAGGTCATTTTTCTCACATGAAGGGTGCATAATGTCAAAACTATCATTTATTTATGAACTTATTCAATAATCATCATGTTTTCTGTTTGATTAACCAAAGGTGGATCGTCATGCCTGAATTTTTAATGTTGTCAATTTCTCTCTTCTCGATTTTCCCTTTAGCCAACTGTCCCAAACCTCAGGGGGGGGATCATATAGTTTTGTCAAATGAGGCCCTTCTCATGAATGAGTTCCCAGAAGGCTCGACTGCCACCGTGGAGTGTGTTCACGGATACGTTATCGACACTGGCTCCGGGGTCCTGAGCTGCACTGGTGGGAAATGGACCGAACTGGATCTCAGGTGTAAAAGTGAGTCCCGGTCTTTAACTTGATTTATAACTTCATCTACAATCTCTGTTGTTGTGTGGCTAATGACATTAGTAATATTTGTTTTATTATTTTACAGTGAAGGATTGCGGTACCCCCAAACCTCAGCCTCACTTGACTTTCAACCTCACTGAGGGAACTCTGTTTGGAGCTGAAATAGAAGTCAGATGTGAGAAAGGGTGAGTAGAAATGTGAGAGGTATTTAGTGTCTGGCTTACATGTGATATTAAATCATCTTATATTAAATGTAAAGGTGTTAAACAGCCAGACGCTCCAGCCAGACGCTCCAGGGACAACACAGAGGAGTCAGCTGGGCTCAGACATGAAAATGTTTCATATATGAAAGACACAGCAGGAGATAATGTGGGTCAGAAGAGATCAAAACAACAGGAACATGTCTGGAACACAAGGGCTGGCTCCTGGAGCCGGCAGGACGCAGGGCGGGTAACTCCTGCTGTGAAAAGCCCCAACACTGGTGGATTTAGATGGCGTGAGTGAGGAGTGGTCAAAACAAATCAGAACCATCACCCGCTCCTCTTTTTCACTCAGTTCCTTGTCTGCCATCACTTGCTCTCTGTGAGTTTTCCTGCTGTGTTCACACGGCCTGTATGAGCCTGATCGGTCTGAAAGCAGCATAAGTAGATTTTCATGTTCGAGGAGTCGTCTACCTCCTCACGCTGCTGGCAATCAGACACATGGAGTCGAGCTGGATCTCTAAAGAAATTTTAAAAAAATCCTGCAAGACAAATAGAGGCTTTCCAGAAAGTCTTACTTCATAGCTTCTCTGATTAGAAACTTGGCTCTCAGAGGGTTGTTGATATGTGAGGTGCTTGACTGAACACTGAATATAGTGTCAGACTTGGAATTACCTTTCAGTTGAATAAGTAAATCAAGGCTCTACAGTATCAACTGCTCATCAAATAAACAGGTCTGCTTCTTTTTTCCTTGGTCTGTCCTCAGATTCCAGATCAGTGGATCGAGCTTCAAAACGTGCTACGCTACAGGCTGGAGGGGAAGTGCCAAATGTGAAAGTATGTGTCTTGTTTTTTGAAACAATAAATAAGACATGCGATATTTAGTTCTTGGAAAGTATCCAGTACTAATATTGAATATTTATAAAAATCCATATTGGAGCCAAATGGTAAACAGTCGGCTACGGATGTGACCCAGACAGAAGTGGCCCTGTTGCAGGATCTTTTAAACAGGCTTGGGCCGGTGCCCGGTGTCCTTTGGCACAACGGGCCAATACTGGTGCGGACTGATTCCTTTTATCTGGGCCAGCTCCTGACTGGATATAAAAACCCAGCTCAAGGGCTGGTCCACTCCAGGCCTGAGCCAAGACACCTGCCCAAGCACGTTTTGTGGATTTGAACTCATGACGGTTCTGGGTCACATCTGGGCCAAATCATATTTGCCTGGTAGAACTCTTTGTTCTTTTGAGCAGAGTTTATACGACAGCTAATGTTTATTCTACGTTTCTTTCTCTATTGTGATATGAATGTGTTTATTTCTCAGTTGCAACGTGTGAGCACCCTGCTGCCGTGGCCAATGGCACAAGCCTGTGGGCGTCTCAAGACGAACCCACATATGGAGAAATCGTGGAGTTTGCCTGTAATGAAGGATTCACCCTCGTTGGTAGCAAGAGCATCGTGTGCAGTGATGGTGGTAGATACTCTCCTGGGCCTCCTGAATGCAGAGGTCAGTCCAAACTGCTTTCATGTGTTTATTAATCCAAAGATTACAGTTTGTCCTGTGTACTGTAGAGTGAGGGTCTTCAATGAGGTGGTTCTGTATGTTTTCACACTTTACTAAGAAACACTGCCGACCATTTTCACATCACTGATTTCTATTAATTTCACTGATTGACAATCACTCCACACGAGACAGGAACCAGCTCATTAAACAGGTGTCACCATCATTATTTTCACCATGGGGGAATTTGTGCCAATTATAACCGACACCAGACTGGATGATCATAGATATCTGAGGAGCCATGCATGTCGTGGTGTTCATGTGGAGACAAAACAAAGATGGAGCTGTGTCACCCTCAGTGAACTGAAACACAACCGAACGCTGGATATTACCCATGATTCTCGGCTTCGCTGGGCCAGAAAAGCTGCGTCAATAACAAATCCACCAAACTGTGGTTACAATTGGCGGAATATTGGAGATTTACGCTGGTTTTAAGAACTTCTAAGTCTTATTAACTGATCTACAGTTTGGTTTTACTCTTGAACTTGCTCAACCAGGATACTGTCAATTGAAGCTGTGACTTCCGATCAGTTATTTACTTCTCACACTGGAGATCGTACCCGCTCACCAAAGCTGCACAGAGTAGGACCAGACGTTTAGGGTGAGACGTGGGAATGAGAGAGGAAAGATTATCTCTATTCCAAGTCAGTGAGCCATCAAACTCCTTGAGAAGCTGCTATTTTAAATGTGCATAGTGTCGATTCAGTGTTGACACATGGTGGAGAGGCCTTGGAGAAAAGTTTGAGATAAAGATGCTTTATGTTTAGGGTCAGGAGTTGACATCCTGTCTCCGCTTGGAGATAAGACGAGCTCTCAACAAGATAATGAAGACCATCGCATAACTTAATGCATATAGACTCCTTGTCTGTTTCCTCCCTTATGGTATAATACTGAGATATTCTTACTCAATCTTTTTACTGCAGCGGGAACAGAGATGACAGTGTATTACCTAGCATGGGTATCAGGAGAAAGTATGTGTGAAAGACACAAGTTACATGTCAATCAACTCTTGTCCCCAATATGCCACACACTGATAGAGTTTGTTTATTTACACACACAAAAAAACAACACAAGATATAAAGACTGTGAACAATGTGATAATAATTCAAGGATCTGCAGGTTTCGTGCTGCAGTGAAATGCACCAGTCACAAAACTTACTGCTGGGCTGAAACATGTCAAACCACAGATATGTGGTGTAACAACTTTCCAATCTCTGTAGAAACAAACTAGGACTGGCAACACCAGCTTTATCAACCAACTCTACAGTGTAGCTTTGAGTGTCTAAAAGTTAGAAGCAGCTTTTTTTTATCCGTAATATATAGTTTTTAATTAAAAGTGCACACTCGTCTTTAAACACCACCATCCCCTCTGTGAACTCTTCTCTGAAGCAATATCACATATTTGCACATGTTATCTTTTCACCTGTCATGCATCGGCTCTCCCCAGAGGCTTTGGACTGTTCATAAAGATGGACAAAGTACATGTGAAAAATATTTTAGTTGGTTCTTATCCCACTGATGTATCTTCGATTGCTCAAATTCCAGTGTGTTTGGTTTAATTGGTAATTTAATGCGGTAAAAATGGGTTGAAATTGAATGATTGATAGCTGAAACTGACTCATGATTGGTCGAGTGTGTGTATTAGCGGGACCTCTATCCTGTGGCTCCCCCCCTCCCCCCTTCCAATTGTCAGCGTTAGTATCAGGGATATTTTGGCTTCATTTCTGGATACTGGGAGGAAGTGGAGACATGTCGTCCTTCTTTATTTCCAGTCTATATTGGTCACAGGTCAAACCTGTCCTTCACCTAACACTGCCACACACACCGGTAACATGAAGTATGGTGTGTAGCCGCGGCACACACATGTAAAATGAAATGCGTTGCCCATGCATGCTCCCCCAGCAGCTTCATAAATGATGATATATGACACTTATTGTAAACCCAGATCAATTCAGCAGTTTTCTCGTTCATAGGTGCGACAACAGGAGATAGAATAACACCAAGTCCTGCGCCCACAGCACAAGGTAGAGGAATGTTCGACACACTGAGGATCATTCAAACTCAAACTAATTTCTATGTTAAACACTCTAAACGCTCCCTTTAATCCCCTCGTTACTATGAGAAATAAAAGTCAGTGTCCACTTCCACAGATTCATCGACAATATCCACAGCTCACAGAGATAAAAGTATAACAACCAGGGCGACAGCAAGAGTCTCACCCACAGCACAAGGTACAGGAACATGTCCCCCAACAAGCCACACGCATAGATGCACACAGTTCACAAATGGCTTCTTGGGGGGGAAACTTTAGATCCAAACTCGTGCAGAACTAAGACTCCTTGTGATGCTTCTGTTCTTAGGTGTGAGACGCGCTTTGACAGAGGAAGCTTCTACAACCAGAGCTTCATCAACAACGACGTCATCTGGAGGTAGACACAGAGTTTGTTATTTCACTTGCATGACAACCTGCCTGGAATGCAAGATATTATATTATATTATATTTTTAGACAGTATGATATGTATAAAGTAACACTCAAACTTAGTGAGTCACATTTAAAAGCAGAAAGAAAATGAATATCAGTGAAAACTGCTGACTCAACACTTGGGGACAGTTATTCCCTCCACTTTTTAAGACATGTCCACAATTAGTTGAACTAATTAATGTCATGACTCTAAAAATAAGGATTTGCTAACTTGGGAATTGGGCCTATTTGTGTTCTGGCAGAAGTGAGATAGTAAAAGTAGCTGCAGTGGAACAGCAGGTTAAATGTCAGACTGTTTCCTGCCCCCTCGCAGCTACCAGATGACCACTGGAGGCTTGTGATGCTAATAACCCAACATGAAATGGCTCAATGTGTTTCTATACTTTGAGTTTTGTACAGTTTAGAGATGAGACACAGGGAAGTTGGTGAGTTCCTGGCAGAGACCTTTTTGTCAGGCTAGCTGTTTGCCTCTGTTTCCAGTCTTTATGCTAAGCTAAGCTACCCGTCTGCTGGCCGTAGCTTTGTGTCTTCCACCTGGAAGATAACACTCATATTTATGACTTGTGATTTATATTGATATTTTATGTGAGTTCCTCAGTCCTTCACCCATTTAATATGTTAATATATTTCTCCTCATCGATCCAACACAGACAAACTGAGATAAATCGGTTGAAACACCCATTTTTTTTCCTATAAACTAAATACAAAAATCTAAATAATTCAAATATGTTGTATATTACTTATACATTTAGTCATTCTTCTGTGTTCACGATGTGTTTGATGTAACTTGAACAGTCCTGCTGTTATGGCACTTTAAATATTGTTCATAGTAATAATAGGATTTTATATTTGCAGACAAACACGACGGGGGTGTGAATACTTACACAGATACTGGTAAGTTATTGAATTCCAGGTCTAACAAAGATGTGGGTTTTATTCTGTGTCTAACTATGATTGTGTCTTTCAGGATATACGCCAGTTGTCGTCTCTGTCGTATGCGTTTCACTAGGTAATGTGTTATTTTTCTGGTTGGAATTCACATTCTAGCTGAATATTGCACTTGAAATACAATATACATTAAATATTTTCTTTTCTCAACAGTTGCAACTATACTTGTGTTCGGTTTACACAAGTTTCTTCAGAGGAAAAAAGGGTGAGATTTAATTATTTGTTCTAACCTCTTTCATGCATGGGTCACACTATTTTCTATTTACCCTTCTGTTAGTTTTTTTCTGCTCCTTTCATCTTTTGATATTCTGCATACAGTTCAATATGAGAACGTATTTCTCTGAGCAAACGTGCAGTGAGTTAACACAAGGTCGCTCTGCAGCAGGCTCAGCTTTTTCCAGTTTTCCACAGCTTTTTAGCTTATGACCCCTAAAAGGAAATCTAGACATCTGTGTTTCCAGACTTGTGCTGAGGAATGAGGGAAGTCAACAGGAAATCCTTTAACACATAATAACCAGGTGTGACGTAAGAACTCGTGTTAGCACAGTTATTTCCTCCAATGCATAAACTAAAATATATAAGTAAGACTAAAAGTGAGAAATACAAGAAAATCTTAGCACGCTTGTACATTCTTACTTTCCAACTCTTGTCATATTAACAATGTAGAAATTGGCTTTTATGTGAAAACCTTTTGTTTGACTTCCATGTGACCTGCATTTGACAGAAACTGTGCAGAGAGCAACAGACTTTTAGAAGTAAAATAACAGCTCGATATTCTACATTTCTAAACCAGATCGACTTTCCCTCGAACATTAATCATGCCTTTCTTTACTTATACACTCATATGCAAGCTTTTCACCTTATTAAACCAAGGTTCAACTAAATTTGAAGAATAAGTATGCTCTCAAAGCTGCAGTGACTAACACTAACACTGTGGAACACTAATCAAGAATGCAATTCAAAATAAAATACATTTTAACTATTGACATTTTAACATAACAATAATTTAAATCAACAATTCTGACTCAAATTCCTTATTTGGTGACACCATAGCTCATATGACACCAGAGAAGACCTGAAGCCGGAGTTATTACAGTTCCAAAATCTTTAGATTGCCCTTCTCACCCAGGTACCGGTCCAAAATACCTTTTAAACATTGTTTACGTGTTGATTTTCTGTTTTAAAAGTGTTCAAATAGGAAGGTTAATAATCAGCCTACAAGTGAAGCTACAAAAAGCTTGAATAACCACAAATGTCTTGTCTTGTCAACATCAGCTCCTTCAATGGAACCGTCCCTATCTGATGAAGAACATCTGTGACCCGGGGGACGGACGTGCCAGCAGACTGCGCCTCTCTGAGTCGAAAGGGACAAGCTGTTCATATTATTGCACTTCAGAGGATCAACCCTGCCCTCTGCTTTTTTTAAATTATGTATATTTTCGATTTACACATTAATTTTAACACAAAAATGTAAATATTTTTGCCACTACTATTTTGTACTTTATTTATGTAAAAGGAGAACTGGAGTAAACTTTTCCTTTTTATTTAAAAACGTATATTTTGTCTTGGACTGTTTTGTGGAAGCTTGAGTCCGTGGGTTTCTGTTATTAATGTGCTGCTTTGTCAGAGCAGCGCCTTGAACAAGGTGATTCAAGAGTCGCACAATGTGGTTAATTCAATGTGTCGAGCGCAGGGGCGACCGATAAAGATACGATCTGCGGCATTCTTCGCCTCCTGACTTTCTTTCCATCATTGTCTATTGTTCTGTGGCTCCTTTTTGCCGAGCTGTGCTAAAATAATGGGAAACCTTGTTTCGTGAGAAAGTGATTCAACCGATTCTAATGGAGCTGCACTGACTGATCCCAACTTTTCAGACCTTGATCGTGGAATTAAACGAATCGAGCCAGTGAAGTAGAATCAAGTAAAAGTTTGTAAAACCATTCATCTGATATTTGAAGGCCATTTCTTTTCACGCAAATGTTGAGCAGATCAGAAACCTTTCACAAAACTGTTCTCCAACATATTGTACGAAGGGGGTGAAAGACTCTATTGAAAAAATAAAAGATGCTTTGAAGCTTCGGCAGCCATGGCAGCAGTGAGGGGGCCAGTCTTTGTCCTGGCAGGGGAGAGCAGTGTACAGAGGAGAGCTGTAATAAATCCTGCTCTCACTGTTTCTTTGTGCCCGAGCCGCTGCTGAGCCAGTGTGGCCTTGTATCATCAAAGGAGAAGCTTTCTGCGGTCGCCCTCGGCTTTCATTAAAAACATCGTGGTCAGATTTTTACAGCTTCTGTCAACAGCTATGAAATAAACTGTATCTGGACGGAAATTTGTAAAACTTCTCTGGAAGAGCAAGACACTATCACAAACAGGATATTCATTCATAACTCCAGTCATTCATCATGGTGATGTGGACGGACAGTTTTTTACCAGAGGGCAGAGACAACCCCCCACACACACACAGTGGTGGTATCGACAGGAAGTACTCGCCCATTAATCCATCCTCCAGCTCCCCCAGAAGAAAAAAGTTTTTTATAGTGTTATTTCATTGAGATACGCCAACAGCTCTGTTGTACTTGTGGGGCTTTGAGTTTAATGCCAACTCCTCTTATTGCAGCATTTTACCTCCAGAACATTTGTTAACTGGCCCAAAATAAGAACAACTGGATTATTATGTCTCTAACAAAGGTTTTATCAATCTATCCAGAGGTGGTTGAGGTATTTCAATCAAAACACAATTAAGAGGCACAATGGAGCACAAACCTTGGCCAAGGACCAACAGGTCCAACCTTTATGAAACCACATTTCAATCTGCTATATGTCCATTTTTATCGTAACAGTCCCCTAAACGTGCCCGTTTTTTTTTTTTCATCAAGATCCACAAATTTTTCAATGGGAAATCATTGAAGATGTAAAAAAACCTCCTATTTCACAATGTTAAAAGAAATGAGAAGAAACATTTCCCCGGTCGGCCTCTTTGTCCGGATCATCTGCAAACTGTAAAGAGTTCTTAATCGGCCCATGTCCGATCCTTTCCCCAGGTTGGAAGCAGAGATAACAACAAAACTAAACTTCATGGTGGCTTTAGTGAAAAAGTCAACCATTAAAAGTAACCCATCCTGCACCAGTAGACCCACACCAGTCCTGCCTCGCTGGATCATCACTGTCACTGGACCTTGAAACACTTGATCTTCTAAATATCAGATTCTCAAACACTTATTTTCTTAAAGTTTCAAAAGATTCAAGTCCAAGAATATTTTTCTTTTGAGGTTTTCTCGTGTCTATTCTCTTTTGGGTTTACTTTGTGTTGATTCGTTTTATATATTTCCATTTTTCATTAATGTTGAACTCTTGAGAGTCTTATCTAACACGTAAGGCTTTTTAAACATTACTCTCAGTGACGTGCAACATAAATAAAAACTATAATGTTATTGTAAAAGCAAATCAGGGTAGAAGCAAATTCCACCCGTCCTTTTAAAAACAGCTGCAGCTCTTTACATGAAACATTTCTATGTCATGTATTAGTATAACACAGCGTCTGGTAGTTTATTCAAACAAACCTCCGCCCAACAGCCCCCTTCAATTCAATCAAGCTGCATCGAATTACACATAAACATACATCAGTCCTCTGAAAATGAATAGATAAAAAAATTCCTGATAAAAAAAATACCCTATCTCACTTTATTATGTATATTTGGAAAGTATAAAATATAAGTTTCACTGTGGTAGTCTCTCCTCTATAGTTTATTTCAATCCTGCAAGCTCACTTGATACTTGAGAGTCCAGTTCCAGGGCATTTTATTTATTGTCTATTTAGAGTTAACAGTGATACAAATCCGTCAATCTCCTTCAGGAAGTTTTATAAAGGGAACAAAATGCATCCCAGCTGGACTGAGAGCCGACTCCCATCACATCCACTGGTCTGGGGCATGATCCTGTGTCCGCTCTTTGAAACGTGTCAGCACACAGACAGGAAGAGGTCAGATCATCAGGCCTGCGTGAGGCCTTCAGTGTTTTCCTGCTGCTGTCACACTGTGGAGCATGACTTCAGTGGGGGGGGGGGGGGGGGGGGGGACCTCACCTCAGCTCAGAGGAAGTGATGCAGTTTTTACAGAAGAGGTAAACAAGGAGTTGCACCAAACAGACATCACACGTAATGTTTCTGTGGAATAAACATGCCCTGACTGGAGCAAAGGCTGTGACTCATGCTCTGTGCCACCTTCATGCTGTGGTTCCAGTGGTTCCAGTGGTTCCTGTGGTTCCAGTGGTACTGGCACAACAGACTATGTTGAAAAGGAAAATGTCCTTGGTCTTGAAGTTCCTCTTTAAAGTTGTTCTCATGAGGAGGGTGGGTGAAGATCCTCAGAGCCGAAGACAAACAAGACATAAATGGTTCCCAGTGTGGCTTCAGCGCTGGACCAGAAACAGATGTTTAACGTGAATAAGCCACCTCACACTTCGTGAAACGCATCTCGGTGTTTACATCCTTGTTTTAATGGATCTGCTCTTTGTGTGAGCACCTTCAGCTTCATGGATACGATTCACAGAAAGATTTAGGGGATTTGTTGACAGTAATGGAAAATAATAGTCATAATTACAAGGAGGGTATACTTTGAACTGCCAATTTCCATAACATTTGGTTCCGAGGAAACCCCCCATTACATTTTGGTGTGGCTCCTGACCAGGGGCTGGATTGCCATCAGTTTTTTTTCTGACTATTTCCTTTATTTCTCAGAGAATTATTCATGGTTGGGCTTTAGCGAACATGTGACCTCTGACCACTATTATTAAGAAGAAGAAGAAGAAGAAGAAAAAGAAGAAGAAGAAGAAGAAGAAGAAAAAGAAGAAGAAGAAATTATCAACTTTATTTGTATAGCACCTTTCAAGTGCTTTACATACAATATTGATAAGACTTCGTTGAAAAGAAAGAAAATTAAATTAAAGAAAAATAAAGATATATAAATACAGACTCCACTGAAACTAAGGGTCATTGTGTTATCATTACCTTAGAATGAGAGCGTTCACCCTGTTGTACCATCATGTTTCTTCTGTAGCTGTGTCAACCGAACCACGTGATTGGTAGAGAGAGTCATCAAGATAACTTAATACTCCCTAACTCATACCAAAACCATACAACTGGCTCTTTGGCTTCTCTCCTGCACATATTACATTTGGCTGTACATGCTTCAGTTGGCAGATTCCCTAAAGTCTTACACACTCCACCTTGAAGCAGCCATGTGTACATTAGAGCCCTTTAAGTCACACAACTTGGCACTCAGATTTTCCTTTTGCAGCTGGTTGTGATTTTCAAGGACTCCACCACAAGTGTAATTTAAAAGCTAGCCGATGCCGATGTTGTGCTAAGCTGTGGCTCCTTCAGCCATGAGTCATGATTCCAGAATAACGAAGAAAGATATACTTGAGTAGAGGAGCTTGTTATAGATTGATGAACAGCGTCTAGCACTTCCCCCCCCGACTCATATTTATCCAGCATCAGAATTGTAACCCAGTGTGAGGAGGCTGAGAAAGTAAAGAAGGACCATGAACTGTAGCTCTCTTCATCTACAGGCAGGTGATAAAGTGAAGGATAAAAACCAACATGGTGTTGGACCTCCTCGTGCTGACAGAACAGCTTCATGCACCTTGGCTGTGATTCTACACCAGTCTTCAAAATGAGCATTTCCCATTTGGATGTCTGTCCAAAATCTCTGGTCCTGTGTCAGCTGGGTTAAGATCTATTTGATGTGAAGGCCGTAGCATGGGACTGATGTTGGTTCCAGGATCGTTGAACCATTCGTTGACTCCTTCTTTCCTGTAGATGAAGCATCGTCGTCCTGTCTCTTCACCGACTTCTCAGGAATTTTTATATTTATTAACATAACACTATTTATGCACCATTGTGGTATTATATATTTACATAGAGAAACCTGTCCTGTCCGTCTTCTCACCTGCCTGTTTGCAGGTGTGGCTGTTCAGAACAAATTATAAACACTTCTTATCTCCTATGTGGTTAGATCACATGCCACAGAAATGAGAGGTTAACCCCCGACCTTGATCGTAGCAGAGAAGCGATATACGTTTTTCCTGACAACCCCGAAGTAAAAACTTGCACAAGTGTTTCCAACACGCGACAGATGCAAAACTGAAAGAAACAAAAGGAATACAAATATGCCAGGATGAAGAAGTAAGTAATAATGAGATTATAGAGCTTTTGGTGATGAGGGCTGATGCTGGTGTCGATGTGCTGTAATCAAAAACTATGAGTTCCACAGTAGAAATGTATAGGTCTTATGTTTTCTGCTGAATTACTGATCAAACCTCACTCCGACACTTCTTCTTGTGAGACGTAAGAACACAAACATTTCCCCGTGCTTCCTAGGACAGACAACAGGAGACATCTCAGGGTGAAGACAGCTCGTAGCTCTGTGCGTGTTTAGGATCAGTGTGATAATGTGACCTCACCAGAAGGTATACAGTAAAACAACCATATTCACTTTTCCTTGTGCTCGTCCTCACATCTCATGTATATGAACGTGATGTGAGTCCATCTGCAGATGAAGACCAGCGTTGACCTTATTCACCTGAAACTGCCATCGGACCCACAAAAGTTTGTTAACTTTAGCCGATATAAACTTCTGTTCATACCAGACCAAGTCAGCCTGTACTTTTTATTTTAAAGAAGCGGAAAACACTATTTCTCAGAATCAGAGGTCTGTCTTTAAAGAGCAACACCATTAACTCCTCCTTACTGTGTTTCCATCTTTATTTCTGATGTATCCAATGTGTCATTGAAATCGTGCGTCTGCCTCCGTCATGTGCTGAGGGCGTTGGGAAACTGACTGTGCAACCAACCACACCAGTCACTCTCACCACATCCCAGTGAGACAGGCACAGCAAGTCGGAACAGGGCTGAGCGGATTCAAACATTGATGGTGCTCATAATGAGGTTATCACTCTTTCACAGAGACACTCCCTATGATTCATATTTACTCTGAAGTGTGAGGACACTGAATGAACATGTCCTTGTTTTGCTGTTGATATAGCAACACGCTCTGTGCTATGAATATATATCTCCTCGCCCAATCACCAGGGCCGGCGTCTTCTCTCTTCTGCCAGAGATAAAAATAAGGTCATGCTGGAGGTAGGGTGGCCATTCAGGATCTGCAGCTTTTATTTTGAATGAGCTCAAAAACACTTCTCAGGCCTATGCGGATGTCAGCAGGGGGAGTCGTTAGAAAGTGGCCCATGGCTCTTACACAGCAGTTCACCCTGTTCGGACAATGTTACTCACTTGTGAGAGAAAATGTCAAAGGAGGATTTGAAAAGCTTCAAAGGGACGTTTCTGATTCTGGAGGTTCAACAGTGTCAAATGATGCTTAGAGGGATGGTATCTGTAATTCACAGCTCAAACAGCAGAGGCACTGTGCAGTAACTTATACAAACATATTTTACTCGTGTCACTGTTTACACTTGCATCCTCTGATCTGCATGTTATAGTATTGCATTTTTTTTTATGTGCATACTGAGCTCTTTACTTTATTTGAATTATCCCAATTTGTATTCACTATGACGTTGCTCTTGTTGTATCGCTGAGCCGAACCATCTTTCTCATCCAGCACTTCTCATTGTACCATTGACCCTGTGTTGACTCTGACTGACAAACGATAAATGAAACTTGAACTTGAAAGAAAAGATCTGATATATTAGTATGACTTGTCACATTTACACATATATTTATAATGTGTCTGAGTAAAACACCAGGATTAAAAGAGGGATCTGATCGTAGCTGGCTTCATGAGGATGAAGTTACTACAAATGTATAACTACATTGTTATAAAGGACAAAATGGGAACATCAGTGCAGCTATCTCCCTAAAAGCAAACACTGTTTGTATGGGCGGATTAACACTAACAGATAGAACGTACAGTAGAATAAAGGATCCTTACATTTTCACAAGTCTTCTGTCAAAGAGGATTACATAACGTGGTAAGGCTGAACTGGATTCACCGCCCTGTGAGTGTGTGCCTCCTGTGCAGTTTCAGTTTCCTTACGTCCTTCCTCAAAGTCACATGAGGTCACTGTGACCATGACAATTGGTCAAATTTGAGGAAATTCCCTTAAGTCAGAGTTCAAATCTGACGTTCATGAGGTGAAGATCTGACGTGTGAGGCCGTAGGACTCTGACCACCAAAATCAGTTCTTCTTTGACTCCCAAGCGAACATTTTCACCAAATCTAAAGAAATAACCCTCACTGTTCCTCTTTGAGTCAAACTGGAATTTTAAGGAAAGTCCTGGCGGATTCAATTGTGATATTTAAGATCAGGAACGACCCAATAAAAACAAAATTCCACCGGGCACTGTTGCCACTGTGGAGACATAAAGACTAAGAATCTCATATTCATCATGAACTAATTTTGCATTATTCTTGAGTCACATAATGCTTTTTATACTACTAGATGTGAAAATGAATCTTTTTGTATTAGAACTTACATTTATTTTCCTGTTAACCACGACAATGTGAGTTCATGATCTTTTATACATTTTAGCTTAATTGTGTTGTGAAAAAGATCGCTGTATTAATGTGTTTGCCAACCATACCACATGTGGAGGGTAATGGGTGAACAGTTGCTCAGAGTAAAATTTACTTTCATTTAATTGTCACTTCTGTAAAAAAGAAATCAAATAACAAAGAGTCAAACCGAAACCAGTGTACACCTTGTCAACTTTATTGAAGATACAACTTTTTAAATATTTGAATACAAGGAAAAACTGACACATTCACATTTTTCACTTACATGTAACCAGGGTCATCATTCCTCAGTAGCCTTGGACGATAGCGAGAACTGCAGCTCAATGCCGCCCTCTTCTGGTAGTTAAAGGAACTCCATTGTGCAGCTGTTGAGGGAAAGGTCTGTGTTGATATTCCCACCGCATTGTAACCGATTTCTAATGGTGCTAGACATGATGGAAACTCAAAACACCATAGGAAAACGGTCAGCCTGGGTGGGAGGGGGGGGTACGGCGGTCAGAGGATTGAACTCTGATACCGTTCTCTGGAGATCAGTGGAAAAGTGTGGAGCCGCACGGAGAACCGGTCGAGAACAAACTGTAATCCATGCTGTCAGAGATCCTGGAGTCTGTTCCCGCTCAAGAACACCGATTTCAAATGGTGCTAGATGGAATTTAATTCTCTAAAACACCATCTGAAACCAGTTCCCTGGGGAGGATGCCTCTGGGAATAAATATCTAGAGGCCACGTCCCCATCTGAAATGAGAGGACAAACAAAACAACATTAGTATAATCACTTGAACATATTTCTGATTGATTTGAGTCTGCCAATATCAGATTAGCCAATGAGATGACTCATCGTTTTGAATGCATTTTACTGAGTAAATCATTGGAACACAATCAACAAAAGTGGCTCATTCTATCAGTGGGTGCATTTGATTTGTGTAAAGAAATCTAATTCAATTGATCCTAATTTATTTTTCCTGCTGAGAAAATGCTCTTTTCCGAACTCAAACTGCCGAGCTGCTTATTAGTGCCGTCCCCACAGATCCATCTTCTTGCCAAAATACGTTTCGATGAAGATTGGAAAGAGGCAGTAATGGCTCCCGACAAAACAAAACACTGCTACGCACGCAGTTTGCTATTTGTTCTGACAAAGGAAAACAAGTTCCAACACTTTAGGGCGCGCATCTGTTCCTGTCATGGCGATTTCACAAAAACAAATATGATTTCTTAGTCACACGATATGAAAAGCTCCTTGGCCTGTGTAAACTAAAGGTTTAAACCAAAGGCCTCTTTAATTTGAGGTGTCGTGCTGAAATTGCATGAACAATATAATGATAACCGTCATCTAAATTTGTTGTTATTTAACGTGAAATTGAAAACCCCCTTGTTTTATCACATGCACTGTAAAATCTCTGGATGAGCAACATTTTACTCCAATACAGGCTGGAAACATTGGATATCTTGGTTTATCTTTACAATGCTAAGTTTCAGATATTCCCTTGAAAACAGTCGATGCTGCTGTTGCCTAATAAGAAGTAGTTCAAGCTAATGGGTGGATCTAGGACTTTTGACAGAGGGGTCACTTACATGTCCAACATCCGTCCACAATTCCTGATTCACTAAAGTGCACATTATGTAATTTGTTGTTTACTGTTAGCTGTTAGCTTAGCTTTGAGCAAAGCCCCACTTCAGGTCCTTGTTTGAGCACAAATCCTCCTTCATGTTGTTAATAAGTGACTCTTTTTAAAGACTGCTGACCGGAAGGGGCACTTCAGGGTCAAATCAGATTTCAGCTGGGTCCACCCATGTTCAAGCTATTTCCAAACATGGAGACACAAAAAACAACCCTAAACTCAAAGAAAATACTAAAAGAGGACAGAAAAGGTTGTCTGCCAGCACCGAGATCAATGAGAGGCACCACTGAGTCATGGTCAACACGTCAGAGAATGACACAGCAGCATCAAGTGCATCAGATAACCAGGATCTCAGCGTAAGAAAGGGCACGGCGGCAGACTGGCACCAGAGATGAACCCCAACAAAAACCAGGAGTCTGTGAATCATGCTGTAACAAAATAAATCTCCGCAGCTCCCCGTAGACTTCTTTGTATAGCACAATAGGATCCTGTGCCCCCCCCCCCCCCCCCCCCCCCACTGCGTCAGCCTCCGGCATCCAGACCCGCTGGTCCTGAACTAGGTAAGGAGTCATTAAAGTGAACCAGCGTTGGCCCTGAGCACGCACTGCATTATGGGAGCACGTTTCCAGACTGTCTCCGTCACCGTCTCTTTTGGAATGACAACACAATACCGAGATAATTCATGTGGAAAACTCACTGGCTTCTATTTGTAGGACTGGCACTGGGAGGATGGCATTATCCTGTCTTGTCAGTGTCTCAGACGATGTTGTCCCGGAAGAGGTGACGTGTAGCAACTAATCCAAAACCCTCATGTGTCTTTCTGGGACAATTTCCCTGTCTGTCTCTTCCTAATCCTATTCACTGGCAGTTTAGTGTCTTAGCTTAAAAAACACAGGCCCTTGCTGTATTATTAAATACGCCATTATCACCGCTGATATTAAAATACGGGCATACATGATGGCTCTTATTGTTTTGTGGAGTTGGACTTTGACCCAAACCAACGCTCGAAATACCCCGGAATTGGACGAGCACTCCCAGTGTTTACACAAACACGGAGTCACAGGGAAGTCTGAGGGCCGCGCCACTGTTCTCATCTGTCCTCTCCTAGTTCCTGCTCTTCTGACTCCTCCCATGCAACAGTGCTATTTGTGAACTCTCTATCTACCTCTCCCTGGCTCTGGTGCTCTGTTTTTTACTACAAGCTCAGTTCGACGTCTATTGTGTGTTGCAGCGACTGCTTGTCTGCACCAGAGCCAGTTTTATTTTCCAGCCAAGTCAGCTGACCATCTACTCCTTGTTAAAGGCGCATCGGACCCTTTTTTTAAAACAAGAGCAAATTGCGAAACCATCATTTTAATTTGCAGCTAGGATATCAAACTATGTCCTGTCCAGCTCGAGTAGCAGATTGCAGGAACAGTTTGTGACAAAGGGTCGGTAGATAAGGAATAATTCTTCAATCACAAACAAATACAGAAAATGGCAACATGATATATCTCCACTATAGTAGCAAATCCCCCAGGACAAACTGTGTGTCATAGGGAGAGAGTCATAGTGGGTTGGGCCTCAGCGTCAGAGCGGGTTGACGTAAACACTGAATTCCTGTATGTTTGTGACATTGTGCGAGCTAACAGTAGGGGGTGGGGTTGTGTGCATGTGTGCACGTGTAAACAGTGTAGGTGGTTAATCCTCTTACAGATTAGAGGTCCTAATTTATCAGGAGGGAGGCAAACTTGTTGAGGTACTGTGTTTTTAAACCTCCGCTCTACATTTGACCACTAAAGGAAAACTACTACAAGTTATACAAACTCACAACTCTCTATTGTATAGACGTCAGAAGCTTTGTCAAAACTTTAATTGGCTTTATGTATGAGGTTTTGTAATGTTTTTTTTTGGATTGTTGTTTTTGTAATGTTTGATTAGCTTTTGTTTGTTTTATTTGTATCGTTTGATTAGCTTGTATTCAATCTGTTTTTATTTATTTAATTGTTTTTGGACTGTTTGATTTGATTTATATAGTTTGTATTTGTTTTATGTTGTTTTTGTAATGTTTGATAAGTTTTTATTTGTTTTATTATTTTGTTTGGAATGTTTGATAAGATTGTGTTTAATCAGTTTTATTTGTTTTGATTACATTTTTACATTTGATTTAGTTTAATTTATACTGTTTTTATTTCTTTTATTTACATTTTGGATTGTTTGATTAGTTGTATTTAATCAGTTGTCTTCTTGTTGCTGAGCGCTTTGAAACATTGTTAAGAAGAGTGCTATATAAATACAAGTATATTATCATTACTATGTTAACACATATAAAGAACAAGCTCAGATATGTTTATAAATGTGGCTTTGTGACAATAAAACCAGTTAAACTTGCTATTAAAGTCACACTATTACATGTTTACAGGAATCACATGATACTTTTCAGAACAAATCAAAGCCAACGGTGGCTTGAGCCTAGTTTCCTGCTCAATTTGCTCAACCACACATAAACTCTGTGGATCATTTAATAGCTTAGATAACTCCTTCCAAGCTGCCTCTGCTTCTCCTCCGTGCAGCCAACTGGTAAATATTCGGATCCTTAACACGTTCAGATGAGCCCGACACTTTGTTTGTTCTGTCTGCTGCACGGTGGATGAAAATAGAAGAGGCGAATTACACTTTGTCACTCTGTTCTGGCTCCGACTCGTGTTGTTGGGAAATATCAGAGGAGCTGCTGATAACAGGAGCGACTCTATGAGCTGAATGGCCACAGATAAAAGTAAAGATACCCGTTTGAAATAGCTACAGGGCTACTGGGTGTCTTTGTGAAAACATATCAGGTCTTCAGGAAGAGAGGGAGGAAATCTGGCCGGCATCCCCAAATGATTATCAGCAAATGTTGCAAAGAAACACCAGCTGCGTCACTATTTCATCCTCCTCCTTAGAATTGCTCCTGTTCCAGAAATCTTTACAGAAGTCCAATTGAGGTGATTAATCATGGCAGTAAGAAGTGTTTCAGCAAAGTGGCCTACAGTACCCCCTCCCCTTATTTTGCAGCCCATTAGTTTTCCGGTTGCTAATGATACCTGCGAATGAGTGCTGCCTCACACTTGTCTAATAATACATCATCATCTAGCGAGGCCAGCGGCGCTCCGAGTTTAATTTTAGCACTGTCATCTCTCAGCTCGGGGCCACCTCCTTTCCTATAATCTGTGCGTAGGAGGGATCTGTTTTAGAAGGCAGTGGGTCGTTCAGACATTTTCCCTCGGTCGGTTCAAGAGGTCTACAGGTGATGCCGGCCCCAGAAACATCCACATCAGCTCTCCGCTGTGTTTTAGAAGTGATCTCCGGCTGCATCTGGCTTTCGGCGGAATTGCATTTGGCTGCCTCATTATTGAGACATTCCTCCGAGAACTCTGAATGAAACTGAGTTGAAAGCAGCTCATTTGGGGCCTCTTGTGCTGCTGTGCTCTGCTGTTTGTTTGACTCGAGAGGCAGCGCCCCTCCCTGCAAAAGAATAGCAAAATAACTATCGAGGTCACGTTTCCTTGTTGGTGAAAGTGGGTCACTTGTTCTAATGGTCAGCCCCGGGAAGACAGGGTAAACATTACGAATGCGGAGGACATGATACTCTCAGTCTGCGTAATAAAAAAATATATTCTGCTGAGCTGCAGCGTGAAGAAGATTATCTGACTCGTGTTTTCAGAATAACGTAAGTAAGAAGAGGAGGATTTCTGCTATAAGGCCATCCCTCACTCTCTTCCAGTGATCGGCCTGTACTTCCTCCCATGAACTTTTACCTGTTTGTTTCAACACTACTCATGACATTCCCTTGGGAGTCAAGTTTCTATTCAGTACACATAATTAAAGTTCTAAAGCTCTCCTTCCTTCCCCTCCCCTTCTCTCCCTCTCGCTAACTATTTCCTTGCCAGCAGTTTAGCAGCTCATGAGGTCGACTGCTGATTCACCCATTGAACGAACAAATCCACTTGTCATGAAGGGAGTTTTTTCCTGCGTGTGTGTGTGTGTGTGTGTGTGTGTGTGTGTCTAATTGTCACCTAAGAAGCTCTCCGAGGGCGAGTAAAGCACTTCATCTCCTGTCCCTCTGGCAGGTGAGCGGAGGTAGGAAGGCACCACGCCCTTTTTGCTCTCTCCACATGGGTCATTAGGAAGGTGCAAGAGGCCCGCGGCCTCTGAGTCAACAGCAACTTGTGTCATCACATCAGGCGTGTCCGTGTCCTGCTGAGCGCTGGCTGGCGTCCATTGCAGGCTCCGACGCAGGTGGAGGCAAATCAGCTAAACGGCAAAAGAACACACAACTCTGAGGAACAAACAAATACAGCCAAGTTATGGAAATTCTAAAATTACAATTTAGTTTGGAGTTATATAATCACAGCTTGTGCCAATGTTATGAATACAAAACAGAACCCAAGAGATAAAGACAAAAGGAAATGGTGCAGAAGCTGTTTTCAGGTAGAGATGAGAAATACCTGTACGTCAACGTCCCTCAGCAGATAGGTGACGCCAGAGGGATTTGTGTTGCTCGGCAGCGCCCCCTACTGTCCGGGGCAGCACGGCTTGTTTTCATCGTCTCAAGTGCGCACGAAGAGGAGCCTGATTACTATGAATGGTCCTCCCGGGTTCCTCTGTGACGCAGCGACTGTTGTTGGAACACATGGAGCAAACCAAACAAGCTGCGTCACCGTTGTGCCGCTCGCTTGTGACGCGTCAAGTTTCCTGCCGGGAATTACGCAAACGCCACAGCAGAGCCCTCTCCTTCTGCCTGCGCGTCAGTGAGAAGAAAGTCCGTCCGGTGTTATTGTGTTTGTAGAAAAAAATCAGGCGGTGACATTCGATAACGCCATAAAAAAAAAAAGAGAGAGAGCACGAGGCCATGAGGTGTTAAACGGCCGTGCCAATACCAACTGCGTAACACCGCGTCCTCTCCCACAACAAGGATTACGCACTACCCATCTCTTGCGCAGCATCCTATTCCGAGCTCCTTCCTCCTTCACACGCCAGCCCCCACCCCCCCGGCCGGATTCCACGTTTGTTTACCATCGTAGTTTCTTTTCTCAAACGTCGAATTCGGACGCAGCGCAAGTTCTTCCTCACTGTCCCCAACCATCGCAGCAGCGGAAATACCCTCTGGTGTGATGGCGTGTGGTTTTCTTCTCTCGGCTCCCTCTCTCTCTCGCTGACGCAGTTCCATTTACCTGTTGTCATGTCGATGATGAAACACTCCTGATGAGCGAAGGGAGGAGGAGGTGGTGAGAGTGTGTGTGTGTGTGTGTGTGGGGGGGGGGGGGAATAAAAGTGCATACGACGTTTTTCCCCGTCGTGAATTCCCCCCTCGCACACGCTGGGATGGCGAACACGAACACTTTCTATTCCCTTTGAGATTCTTCACACTTTGCGCTTGTGGTGTTTTTCCTTTTTTATTCCCACCCAGCTCTCGCCTGGTTGTGAATCGCATAGTGGTATTCACGACGCTCACATACGCAGCATTCGGCTCGCACTCGCAGATAACTTACGTGTTTTTCCCCGGGAGTTCAGGCGGAGGGAGGCTCGTCCTGGGCCCGCGGCCGGTGCCTGTCAGTCGGCCCCCCCAGTCCCCGGTCCCCGGTCCCCGCTGCGTGTCCGGTCCACCGGGCTCCGGTTTCAGCCTCACCGCCGCTGTCGGTGGGTAACGTTGGACACAGTTTGTCCCCGATTTTCCATAGCGCAACACGGACACCCCGCCCACCGACACTCCCCCGGCCGCTGATTGGTCGCGCGGCTGGAGAGTGTTTCCTCATCGCCAGAATCACATGTGGCTGACGCATGTTTACAAACATCGGCGAAATCACATGGTAATGGAGCGTTTTTACCGTAAAGTACCTCCCCTTGACGTAACGAGCAGATGTCGTGTCGAGAGGTTATAAATCTGTTTTTATCTACGTTACGAAAGTATGACATAAAGATTTCTATTTATTACGACTTACATCACCTAGATCAGAGTAATGTTTAACATCAGGGATGTTGAACGTCATTTATAATGGTATAGAGAGAATAAACTGCTTTGTCACTTCATTGTTCCACCAGGCCACAAGGATTAAAAACAATATCTGATAAAGAACATGTATATTTGTCATTTGTCTAATTCTTAATATACTTCCACACATACATTCCTTCAGAAATACTACAAATGTGTAAATTTCCAGTAAACATCACCTTTAGTTGCTAATAATTTTCATATCAATATAAGATTCAAGCATTATGAAAAATATGACATACACGTTTCTATACGATGTATATCACCTATATCATAGCAATGATCACCTCAGGTCTGTTAGACGTCATAGATAATGGTGTAGAGAGAAAGAACTGCTGTGTCACTTTATTGTTCCATCAGGCCACAAGGATTAAAAGGAATAAATAAGAATATCTGGTAAAGAACATGTATGTTTCTTTTCTGGATATACTTTCACATATGCCTTTCTTCATAAATATAAGAAATGTGTCCATTTCCAGAAGTAGAGGAGCGATAGTTGCCACAGTTGCAAATAATCAATGCATAATTTTATCATTTTATTAAACTCACTTAAAATCCTAAATGAATGTCTTAATGTGTTTTTAATCCCTGTGGACTTTGAGTGTGGTGGTTTTATTTTTATATTTTTGTGACAAATGTCACTTGTTTATATATATATATGCACTGATACTTTTCTAAGAGTCTGAGGTAGCTTAACTTATAACTTCCTTTAAAGTAGGTCAAAAGCCAAAAAGTTCTGGAACCACTTTCCTTTCGAGTAGCTGTTGAGTTTTTATTAGGTCAAAAATATCACCGACAGGCCATCGGGCTTCTGAACTCGTATTTCAATCCATGTCCAAACATGTCTTTGCACATCTGATACTTGTCTGTTTGCATATTGGATTGTTGTTTACTTTACCTGTACAATGTGTTCACTTGTCACTTTGATCTAACCTTGTATCCACACACTCTTGGCTGCATGTAGAGTTGTGTTGTGTTGATTTGATTCATAGTGAGCTCTATTTTACTTAGTGTATTTATTTTTCTTGTATTTTTCCAATACTTTTCATTGTACTGATGATCCTGTGTTAACATATGTTATATTTGAAAAAGAATACTAACAAAATATTCCTAAATGCTACATGTACAAGTCTTCGGTTTTTTACGCTGTGATCAGTTTATACTGCCTGTGATAAGGGTTAAGATGAGTCGTAGTAGCAGCACATATATGAAATGAATAAACATTATGACCAGGACCATTACAAATAAATATTAGGTAACTTTATACTAAAACAGATGGCAGTGTAAAATGATTTGAGTAGATTGAATTTGAATATGCTTTGATCTAAGCCTATTGACATATTCCTATGGGGTAAATAGTAATGTGTCTGAAGTGGTATATATGAAGTGATATGATATACTTGGTTAGAACAGGCTGTTTCTGTTTCTGTGATGACCAGACAATCACGACCACCTCTGAGGGGGCAGGGGATGTGATCTGTTGCTGACTCATCTTCTGACTCAACATCAGACGAACTAAAAAAACACACAGAAAGACAAGTAAAAAGACAGACCCTGAACCACGTGATGCTGTTTCATTTTTTTACTGACCTCAGCTGTAAATTCTGGAACATTCAAAGCCATAAATCGCACCATTGATTCACTTTACCGTCTGCAAGTCACTCGTTAACTGTTGTTTACGGTAAGTGACGTGACTCACTGCTCCGCTTCACGGTCCCTTACGGTAAACGGCTTGCTACGTCGGGTCATCGCGTTTTGGCGGGAATTCGCCTGACCGATGAGCTCACTGTTTTATGATGATAGAAAAATAACGTTTTCTTATTTTATGGTCCATTTGGAGACAAACACAGTCAAGTGAGTAGACGCGTGTTTCTTACTGCTGCTTCGACAAACTTTGCGTTTTTATGACAACTGAATTCTACTAGGTTCTACTATATATTTGTAAGGTGGGGGGGTGACAGGTATTCAGATATCACTAGATTTAACACACAGAACCTTTAAATGTCAAGATATCTACTTTCCACGTGGAAAACAACATCACAGGATGAAAACGTTGCTCTATTTACAACCCTAACAGCTGAAATGTCGAGTGAGCACCACTAGGTGGAGACACAGTGTTGACAATTGTGTTTTGCTGTTTACAATTTGCACATGGGTCACGTGGCTCTAACTACAACCAAACTAAATCTGATTCACCAGAGGTTGTTTTCTGCATTTATATATATATTTATATATATGCTGCTTTGTACTATTTATATTATATCTAACCAACTCATGTTTAAATACATTTAATTTCAACTATGTAATAAATACATTCTATGTTTAATACTACTTACACAGTATGTTTTGTTTACATTGTATATATTCTGTTTGTATTGCATGTTTACTTGTTTATTACTTAATTTACTTTATCTGTAAAATAATTAATTCATGATTACCTTTTCTTTCAATTTAGTACAAATCTGCATTGCACCAAATCACAACATACATTATCTTAATGCCCTTTACACAGGAAGGTTGAAATCTTGCAATATTATCTTATCTTATCAAGTACTTTGTAGTCATGAGCTTTCGTACTTTTACCCTGCTACTACTATAACATGCATACATGTATTTGAAAGCAACAGGCATGGGATTTACTGGGAGAAGCACTGGATCATTTCCATTTAATGGAGATGTTTTGTTTTGGTGGCTGTTGCTCTGATGATGAGGGGATCAATGGTGGTAGAAATGCTGCCTCCTCCTGACCACATGTGGAAATATCCTCGAGCAAGTGACTGAACCGAAAATGGCCTCCTAAATTTGTGTATGAGTAGTAAATGTACGTCAATGTAGAATCACTGAGACACAGAGAGTATAAACTCTAGCCCTGACATTTTCCCCCCCACAAATGAGAGATGAAACATGGATGCACAGTAAAAGCACCGACATTTCCTACACTTGTTGTTGCAGAAATTATGGTCACGACCGGATTCATTGCCGAGCGGCTATCAGTAAACGGCCTGCTGACCTTTGCTCCCACTTGGCTTTAAGGCAGCTGCACTGACAGTGGCAGCCTCTATTCCACTGGGCCTGGTGAGTGAACCGTTACACCAGGCATGTATGGGCTGTCAGAGTCTTAACAACAAGGGTGGAAGAAGGTCACACGAGCACACACACATACTCAGAGTGTCATGCTTTTCACACGCATACCCCCTCTCCAAGATTATCCACACGCAGGATGACAGGTGACCTTCTGACCTTGCGCTGTGTGACTGATTCTTCACGGCCATCAGGAGCCCCTAGGTCATTTCCTCTTTGACACTGGGGACCATTACTGTCAGCAACAGTATCAACAACTGCTCTCTGTGGTGCCACTTTGTTGTTGAGACATAGTTTTTGCACCAACACATTTCTGTTTTGACACAAGAAGGAGCTCATATATCTCCATCAAGCCTGATTGGCTGCTTAATCATCATATTGCACATTCATTTATTGAGATATGATACATAAAACATGTACACACACATTTGGAGTATTTGATACCGTCGTAGAGGAACTGAATAAAGGTCTCATACCTAAAACTATATTGATTTGACTGACAAAATCTGTATCAATATGCGGATCTGCACCAAATTCCACCTGTTTATAGATCATATATGTATTTTTCATAAAGATCTCTGCATTATTTTTGGAATAATCCTGCTCAAAGACAGACAAACAGCTCGTATGAGTTGTGATATCAATCAGTGAGATCACTGATCAGTCATTCAACCTGTGATTTGAGTTTTTATATTCCCCTTTACTCACTGTATCTTGATACAAACACACAAGTCGGCTTTAATGTATATTTAAGATTTATTTGCTCTAATGATTAGTTAATTCATACAATTAAATGACTTTGGATAGAAATGTACATCGCATCAGTGATAAACAGGAAGTGACCCAGAATCAAGCTGCTTAATAAAAGCATTTTGATCAACTAACCACATCAAACCACATCACAATATTATCAGTTTGTAATGTGTTTGTAAAGACATTGACTAGTATTAGTATTATTGAGTATTAGGTCAGGTTTAATATTAAAGTAAAAGCAATTTTAAATTAAGTGTTTTATTAATATCCTATATGTACCTCATACTGCATTGATTACTTTCTCTATCAAGTGGCAAATACAAGCATGAAGTTAATGTACAAAAACATGATCTATTATCTTAGAAAGAAAAAGTACATACAATAACTCACATATACCTTGTTAAAATATATAGTATGGTCTGTTATACATATGTGTACCTAAGTCATGAGTATTTTAATAGCAGACAAAGTAGATTTTTTCCTCGCAGTCCCGACCGACCCAGCGCTGTGTCTCCAGTGAGAGTGCCCCACAGTGGTAACTACTTCTGGGGCACTGCGGCATCTCCCCTTGGCTCCAGGCCTGGTTCTCTGTGCAACTCCCGTTCACCCACAGCCAGCTGCCAGCCAGATAGCGCAGGCCGGTCCACACGTGGTCTGTGTGGGCATTTCTGCTGGTCTGCAGGGTTTTAATCAGAGCAGTGGAAGTGGTCAGGCTGACCAGGTCTCTGCTCTGGTGGCGACAGTGCTCCATTGCCTCCTCCCATGTTTTCTTTTCCTCCACCAAAACCAGGCTGCTCTGAAAACAGTAGAACCCCAATTTGCTCTCACATATTTTTGTTTCCCAGCCTTTCTTACTGTATACAGCACAACTGCCGTCTTTGTCCCCTGTGTCTGTTGACCAGTTGACGTATGATGCAGCTCCCCCTCCAGACCACTTCCAAGTACCACTGGGGTCTTTGTAGAGACCAATCCAGACATAAGGAGGCCCTGTCTCTTGTTCGATTGTGTGGAGTTCCTCATCTTCATCTGAGCTGTCGACTGAACTCAGATCGGTGTGATACTCTCTGCAATAGTCTCTGGCTTCTGGCCAAGACATTTTTATGGAGACATCAACATTTGACCCAAAGAGGGCACAGACGACCCCGGTGATGAGACCTGTGAGAATCAGAAACGTGAAAGCCCTCCTCGTCATGTTAGCGTGACTTTGTGGTTCCCTTCTTTTGAAATGTCCTCCTGTCCAGGGTCTCCAGGGACCTTTTAAAAGAGCAGCAAGCAGCCAATCACAGGGCATCCTACACTGTTAGGAAAATAAACAGGCTTAATGATGAGGACATTCAAATGTTTGCAAATCAGGTTGAAAAGGAAGGATTTGTTAAACTTGTTTCCATTAGGACACTTTCCAAACATCTCCCCCACTCAAGAGACACTTTATGATGGGATCTCATTTCTGTTTGTGTAAAGGAATATCTTCACCATGTGCAGAGACCAAAGGATGTTTTCAGCTGGTCTGACTCTACAGATGGGTTTCAATGTCAATCTGTGTATGTAGCAGTACCAGGTTAGAAATGCCTCCGCCCTTTACTGTATATTCAACCCAGGACCATTACTGCCCTGACCTCAATGAAGCACATCACTAATGCTATGTTTTGAATAGAAAATTAGCTTTTTTCCCTATGTTCATTCAAACTACAGCCCTTTGCTGTGTTGGCTGTGACCCGTCCCAGCCTTATTCAAAATAACTATTTGCATTTCAACAGAAGCCATGACGGAAAACATAGACTTTTCTTATTTCAGTATTAAACTGCTGCTTTATATGTTTATGTAGAATTTTGAGAATGATTATCAAGTTCAAATGTTTGTTTTGAAGATCGGTGTATTCTAATCGGTGATACTTGCCTGTTTGTCGTCTGTCTGTCAAACCGATAACTATAATTTAATTTGGGTAACCCGTGACAAACTAGTTGGGTGGGGGGGGTAAGTAGGGTCAGGACTTGCAGTGGTGATTGCCTTTCAAATCCATCCAAGATCAAGGTATGCAGCCTTGAGGGACTGAGATACATATTTCTATTAGAAATGAGTAAGATTGGTTAAACAACTATTTGTGCCATCATCATACATCTTGATGGATGTCCTCAGGCCTTTGTTGAGGGTAGTGCTACCAGATTAATTTCCGTCCAGAAACATAGAAGGCGTGAGATATATGAAAAATGTGTTCCTCAAAACCCTGTGGTCAGAATTCTACAAATACAGGCAGACATGTTCTGGGGGAAAATCTGAAGTGCCATTGTGTTTGGAGCAAGTGGGTGATGATGTGAGCAGGGATTTTGCTCACTGGCGACATCTTGTGCCATCTCTTGAACACACACACACACACACACACACACACACACACACAGTTTCTTTCACATCTGTTTGTTATTCCTCTGTTCGTTGTTTTGAGATGTATGTGTAAGCTACTGATTGCTTCCCTGATCCCAGCTATGCATTTAATTATAACATTTAGTTTAAAAAATCTCTCCGTTCAACTGGTTAAGAGAATTCTGTGTATTTCAAATGTTTAAAATGCGTCAGTTCTTGAACCACATGAGCTAAAACAGACGTAGAATGCAGACAAGCCACAAAATATTTTGTCAACAATCACAGTTTATGAATCAGGCGGAGTTACAGGCTACAAAACAGGCTTATTTACACATGCAGTACATTATGAAAGCAACCAGTTCTAAAGAGAAGCTAAAAAAAAAGGTGTAAAAATGTGTACCACTGATGTGTTTTCATTTTATATCAACAAGGAGATAAGAGACAGTCTTTGGAATGATGAACCTGCTGCATGTTGTGTAGGAATTCCCTGGTAGTGACTTTGTTTACCAGTCTAGCACCTTGAAAAGACCTTGTCTCAGAATAATAAAAAAAAAAATGCTGGCAGGGTTTCACCATTCACAAAGGCAGTGGTACAAGAAGGAAGAATTTAACATTGTTTAAAAAACAAAAACAGAACTGTACACTAATGGCATCGTGAAAAAGCACTATGCAACCACACAAAAATAGAAATGTACTTTGCAAATGATCCCAATTAAACTTTGAAGTATTAATACCAATGTTTAGTTTTCTTTTTATTTAGTCAGTGAAGCACTGACGCATTTCCACATCACGAGAAGCTTTGGTAGCATTATTAAATTCCCCTGTAAAACCAAAGATGATGCTGTCTGTTTGCTATCTCAACTACTTCCTACATTGCTAATACTGTGTCAGCTGGTCTTTGGTTTCCATGAAGAATCTTAGTAATGGTACATGTTGCTCTAAGTTTGACTATCTGTGAGCGAATATCAACAACTTTCAATCAATTCAAACTCTGCGGTCTCTTATTGGTTTGACATATTCTCGGCCCAGCAAAGTTAAGGCAAAAAGTGAGGCTTCATTTCCTGAATTACACAGACAGAAAAAAAACAATCAAGCAGTGAGCGTCAGTCCTTTTTCTTTACAACAGTACAGACACTGGTCTTCTGTCCTATGCCTGGCCTTCATTGGTTTCATAGCCACACAGTTGTGGATTGAACTAGTTGAGCGTGTTCTGCTTCTTCATCAGGGTTCAGCATCATGTATGGGACATGACTTCACTGATTCTACAATGTTTACTTCCAGACTGACGTCAGGGCAGCCGACAGGTTCCAGTCAGCGCCCTGTGGATCAGTCCCAGTGCCAAACAGCATCTGTTGGTTCCTCTTGACACCAGCAGGGGCCAGTGGTTTTCACATTACAGGCATTGTCATTTATCGTCGTTCTTTTCAGCGTCGTCTGGGGGGTACAGGTTGAGGGCGGGTGGGGGGCGGGGGTGTCTGGATCTAGCGGGGTGGGTTCATGTTGGATTTGTCTCAGTGTGTGGACAGTCTCTGAGGCAGCACAGGGGTTTGTGGGTGGTGGGTCCCAGTGTGTGACTGGTAGGACAGGACGGTGAGGGAGGGCTTGTGGGTGTCGTGATTCACATCTCCGTGTCGGCCACCGGGGTCTGGGAGTGTCCGTTGGTGGTGGGGGTCTGACTGGTCCCGTTTTCAGGTGCAGCCTCTCCGTTGGGAGTGGGCTTGTCGAGGGGCTCCTGGGGCAGCGGGGCCACGGACACCAGGGTGTTGGCCTGGTTCTCCTCATCCACCTGGAAAGACTCGGCCTAAGGAGAGAACAGAGCCCTCACGTGAGATCACAGTTTACGATGCATTAAGAGAAGTTCAACCTACAGGTTTAAAAAAAACAGTTTCAATTTGCTGTTTGATATGATGTTCAAACGAGCAAGAAACTGTGCGTGACGCTGGATTTGTTTTTGTGGTTAGTTTCTAAAAGTAAATGAATGCATTTTTCATCAGTGAGGTTTATGGGTGTCAGCTGGGTGCACATTCAGATGAGTGTTGGTAATTATACAACTGTTGAGATGTCAACAACATGTGAGCAAGCTGTCCTTCCAGGCCTTTGTGGATCATATTTAATGCTCGTGACAAAACCTTATCGGCTGCTTCATTAAAATGGGTGTGCCCCCATTTGTAAACACTTTAACTGACGACATAAGCTTTGCAACAAAAAACAAAACCATCTGTAGACCCCTGGCAGAGGGATGAAGTGTAAACAGGTTCAAGGAATTAATGTTGCTTTGAATTTTGGGACACAATCAATTCACGTCCTCCCCTGAGTCATGAATTTACTTAGGATTGTCCGAGGATCAGAAAACATTTAACCTCAAATCCATACGTGTTTTGTTTCTTCAGTGAACCATCATCTTAGGCTACATCCCTACTTATGTTTTTCTTTTGGTGTTTTATATCTGAACAAGTTTGCACTGACTCAGAGCTGTCCACTTGTGATTGCACCTTAATCACCATTATGCTTTACTTTACTTGCACTAAAGGGGGAAATACTGGAGGAAAAGAAAATGTTGGCCTTTAGGGCAAATATGACATATAATGCTGTCTACAGCGCATTCTGTCACTCACACATCCCATTCACATACTGCTGGCACAACTTGGGGTTTAGTGTCTTGCCCAAGGGCACTTCAACTTTGAGACTTGAGGAGACGTGAATCAAACAACTGACCCTCCGATTAGAGGATGACCCGCTTTACCTCCATTGCCTCGGCCGTCATACAACGGGGAAAGTAGCCAGGCCTTTCTCTGATAGCTGACCTCATGAGCACGTTTAAAATGTGGCTTTAGCAAGCTGATCAATATGGCGTCAATGGTGTTAAATCCTAACTTTCCTGTTCCCTAACATTTTAAGTAGCCCGGATCTTTTGAGGTGTCCACACCTCCTCTAACCTACTCACCAGTCGGACTCCTTTGGAGCTCTTGCGGTGGGTCTTGAAGTAATAACCAGCCATCAGCGCAGCAGCCAGCAGCAGGCCGGTCAGCAGCAGGGAAACCAGGACCAGCTTAGAGTTCTTCCCCCAGTGAGGATGAGCTTCCTCCACGTCAACCTGCAACCAAAACAATGACAACAATTTCACAGGACTGATCCCATTTTTTTTGTCCCAACCAAGGGAAGACACTATGTGGTTACTGTTGTCTTATCTATCAGAACTGTGAGAATCCCCCCCACATCCCATGTTGGTGGAGTTTTACCCAGAGAATTTAAGATATTTCCTTTTTGCTTTAAAGCAGTAGAAAAACAAAAAAGGATGCCAGTGAGCAGAGTGTGTAATAAAAAAGGACTCTGCATGCAACACCGTTAACTTGCTAATAAGGTCAGTGTGTGCTGAGGTAAGGAGAGAGACGCAACTCAAAAGAAGAAAGGCGGGTGTGACCAGGCACACCCATAACCCCAGATTATTCCCTGGGTACTGAAGAATTGTTTTGCAGCTGACAGATGGATTGTTTGTGGGCTTTTTGTTTGTCACACTGAACTGTGCCTGGCAGCTAGAAGCCATTGGACTGTTATTCTTCTGCCTGCTGCATTTTCTCCTCCACTTTGGTTGTGAGGCGAATATTATTTGCTGCCGTAGTCTTCCTTTTTATTGGACCCTCAATATGCTTAGTGCTTTAAGGGTTTACCATGTTGTCTGTTTGTGTGAGTGAGTGGTAACAGCTTGGACCATGTTTTAGTTGTAACCATAAAAAAGATGCAAACCACAATGCATTTGGAGGACAATCACAAACGTACGTATGTAGTTTCCAGCTAAAGTTTTTAAGGTACAAATCCTATAAAAAACTACTGATTAAAAATACTATCTAAGGGACATGATGAATATATACATGTCGAGCATTTCTGCATGAAGATATGAAACTTTACCTTGTCTTTGATGTTGTCATTGTTAAACTTGTTGGCCATGCCTGCGATGTCGTCTGCAAAAAAAAAAAGAAATCCTATTATTTTTTATTCAGAGGAGTGCAGATGTACATGCTGCTTATCTCATGCCACATAACTGAGGCTTATAAGATTCTTATAAACGATTCAAGTTTTTAGTTAATTTGGAGATTACGTAGCATCTAAAGTTGTGATTCAGAAAAGCTTACAGTATAATTCATACTCAGCTAAACAAAAAATATCATCTGAAGGCTTTTGTCAGCAGTGTTTTTGAAACCACTTGAATTAACGAAAGCGTGTTACTGACCTTCCACATATTTTCCAGCCACAAGGATTTCATCGGAGTTGTCCTCCTGGTAGAGCTCCAGCTTACAGTCCTCCCCACACAGCTCCTGCACAACACTTTCAATCTTCTGTTTGGTGTCTTTCTGCAAAGGGGAACAAAATGTCAGATACCTAGTATTGGAGCATTTTCCTTTCAAAATGTAATTTATCATATTCTGTATTGCACATTGCACAAGGTGACGTTCATTTATAACCTCTGATCAACAGCTCCCTATAAATATAAAGTGGGGTAAGACCTATTAATTCAATACAGTCTTTGTTGAATTCTTCTCATCTCTGTCTCCTCATGGCTCCACTAGCTCTACGTTCTGGTTTAAATACAAAGCCCTGGTTCTGTATTCGGGAAACAAGTCAAGCTGAACAACCTGAACAGCCAAACACTGATCCAGCAGTAACAACCATATTGGCAGCGAGGCGGTTATTAGCAGTGTATGCTAACGGTTATTTTACATATCATCGGTACATTAGTGTCTGCTTCTTCAAGGGCATGCACACTCTCACTGTCGTGGCTTATTCTGGTTGTTAAACATGTAGTTTGTGCAAATACAGACGGTGTATTTTGTCTACAGATAAGGATAATGTTTATGGTTGGCTAATTCCAACTTTTTGATGCACCCTGGCAAAGCGAGTGCGTGGATGTGGGCGAGGTGGAGCTACTGAAGGAGCAGCGAAGGGAGGGGTGTCTTTATTTTCAAATGTCAGCACTCGCTGCCCAGATTCACTGACTCCAACGTTAATCTTCAATGTTGTCTTGAATCTTCCACTCATCCTCTAATCCCTTCTCGCCCTCTGTTACTTCAATTCGAATCCGGTAAGGGATATCACAGTTGTGTGCGCTACCTTTTCCCGGATGTAATCTGATCCAATCTGCCACACTGAGGCTCTTGATACCGGCTCAGGAGTTTAGCTATAGGCAGGACTCTGTGTAACCTCTTTCTGGAAGTCTTTGTCTTAGAAAAGCACAGATCCCATTAAGAGCTTTTTCAGCCAAAGTGTCATTTGATCTTCTTTATTTGTCAGCCCTCATTCAGCATTTTCTTGGCAGGAACAGGATACTGATCTACCCCTTCTCAGTGTCCTCCTCATTAAACAATGTGACCTTGCATCATCAGTGTGTGTAAGAAATATTTAAATAGTTTGCCAAAATGTTTTAAAATGGCTAAATATTGGATTGGATAGAGCCTGTGAGTTCTTTAGGGAAACTAAGGTAAAAACAACACAGCTGAATTGTGTGATACTTCTTGGTTTGTTGTGAAATATCTGTATTTGACAGTTGATGAGTATACAACCCCCATGATGCATATTCCGCTGCTTGTAGCTGTTTATGCATTGTTTAAATGTTGAATAATGGATTTGATTTTCAGGTTATGAGAAGTTGAAAATCACATCTAGTGCCTCCACGTAGAGGCTGTGATGTCTGCAGACCTTAAAGCTGCTATCCGGGGAAACTGAGGAATTTATATTTCTAAACACAATCACGCTCACCCACTCACACACCCACGCTTCTGCTCCAGGCCTCTATACATTACACATTCTCACAGCAGCAGTGGGCCCACCCATCACGCTCCCTCCCCCTCTGCCCTCGCAGCTCAGTCTATGTCTTAGATGCACGATACAGGGATTCTGTTGGACCTTTCCTCCTCATGTAAGAGGCAGACATTAACAAGGATGGACGAGGGGCATCGAAACAAAGGCTGTTCCACTTCCAGCATAGTGTGTGAGGTTTTATGTATGTGAATCATTATTTGGACCTCTTGCAGGATCATATATAAATCTATAATCTGATAATAATTCCAGAAAGTTTGACGCCTAAAGCAATGACAATTGATTCTATAGTTTAGGGTTCTACTACACCATGCATTACCAGGTGAACAGCTCTTTGTGCAGCAGTAGTGGAGCAGCTCCAGTCTTTATTTACTACATGAAACTACATGCTAAGCAAACATCCCATTCTACAGTACAGGCACACATAAGCAGATCTACTGTATGTAACAGACAGTAGGGGATGTTTATTACACTTACACAGTTGGAGGAGGCCTTGAGTTTCAGACTGACAGCGTTTTTGTTCTGCACCGCCTCTTTGGTGACACACACAACATCATCATTTGGCGCCGGCTGCAGAGAGAAACAAAAACTGTAATTATCCCATTACGCCTCGCCAATTCAGCTCATGGCTGCTGTACACCACTGACTGAGTTGTCGAAATTATAATGTCATTTGGTGGAAATTTGAATCCTCCACATTTTCTTTTATTTAGGCGTTTTAATTTGATTCCAAACGAACAAAGAGGAAACCTAAATGTTTGCCTGCAGCACAGCACACGCAGATTAACAAAAAAACTCCTTTGACCATCTCAGAAAAACTAAACAAAGTCAGAAAGCTCATTTATTCAATTATTCATACAATGCAAATGTGTCCAACTTCAGCTGAAGGCACATTTGTCAACAAGACCAAAGAAGAGGTTCTGAATCGTATGAAAATGAATCATTAATGTCCTTTTGCAAAACAATACAGCCTCGATTCTACTTGAAGAACAATCATTTGCAAATTGTATCAAGACATGATACACAAAAATATGCTACTCAACATACATAACTGGTGTATTAAATGGTATTGAATATTAAATATAAATGATATAAGATTACATGCATTTCATTGTTTTGTTTTTTATCTGAGCTCTGCTTTTCAAATATAATAATTGGGAGCAACTGAAATGGACATTTGTGATTTCACATTAAACCCTTCTGGAAAATGTTAGGATAATCCCCACAGTTCAATGCACGTCTGCAGGCAGCTTGATCTGAAAGTCTGTTGTATCTTACCCCTGGAACGTTTCCGGGACCATCACCTCTAGATGGCATAGGTGCTGGGGTATCTGCGACCTCGGCTTGAGGTTTGTCGGTATGTGCCTCAGCAGTGGTCTGAGTTCCCTCACCAGCCTCCTCCCCTGGAGCCGCCGGGCTGCTGTTCACAGCGTTTCCTGCCTCATCTGTAGCGGCTGTGGTCTTTTCAGTCGGCTGGAGAGGTCCCGGGGTAGGGAAAACCATGACCTGTGGATCTTCTGGTTCTGAAAAAACGATTTTAATTCAGTTTTTAGTTTGTTGTACTTGAAAGTTTGGTTTCAAAGGTGATACAGGCACATGGGTGGGCTGTACTTTCAGGGTTTCACCCACACTCAACCATCCCTATTCAAGGAACTTGGAGAAACTACAGAAAACTTCAGGTAAAGTAAAACAAACTCTCTGGAAGCCAACGTTTGGTTTGACAGTTCTGGGATATTCGTGCCAATAGATTCCCCTAAATCCCACACATGCCTTTGAGTTGGCACCAAACATTCATGCAACCCACGGCCTTTGGAATTTTTGGAATCTAAAAGTTGATATTCTGGAACAGGCTTACACAGTACAGTAGTGTTGATGATTGGCTGAATGGTTGTGCTGGTTTGTGTTTCTTACCTGGAGTTGTCTGTGGAAGCATATCTCCTCGTACTGGTGCGTCCAGTGATGGGGCTGTTACCGCAACGATTTCCTCATCCTGTGCCATGACTCCTCCTGTAAAATCAGATTAAAGCCAAATGTCACTTTGTTTGAAAAAGAAGTGATAAATGATTGAATTGGTATTTTATTATCTCTGCTCAAATGATCCTCCAAATTGGATTTGTGTTTTCCAGTAAGACGTTTCAACAACTGTCACAATCCGTCCTTAAATCTTTGAGTCACAACTTTGCGGAACTGTAAATAATGAATCACACTTTGCTGGAATGAGTCTCTCTGCACAGTCTGAGCAAATAAATCATCCCTTAATTCAAGATCTGAAACCAGCCCAAAGCTCTTGACCTCCTGCTCACTCCCACTGGGATGATTGCTATGAGTCTCTCAGGGAAACCAGTTGGCTCATGACAAACAAGCTGTGAGCTCCATCATGGACGTGTGCTAAAGTTTTTACACGTTCTTAAAACGAGCTCTGGACCCGAGTGGTGCCCTTTAAACCTGATAGACTGGTTCACTGTCAATCAAAACAAAGGGGTTCTGTTTGGTTTTTTAAGGCTTAGTAATTTTGTACGTCTATAGCTATGATTTTACTTTTTCAGTGCGTTAACCCATTAACCTAACTGCCATTCAAAACACCCTGTTGGGCTTCCACTGTTTTTGACTTTCACAGAAAATTAACACAGGACCAAACCAATAAACAACAAGATAGGGATTTATTTTATTTAGTGACGTTAGCAAACTGCACTTAACAAGATCCCATTTACCAAAGTGGACAATCTGTCACAAAGACAAGATAAATGTCTGTTGGTGAGTCCAACTTTCTCTGGATTGAGCGATTCTCTGTCGACGATTGAGAGGAAATGTTTTCTATTTCGTGTTTAGCTTCAGTTTTAATTCATCACCTCTCTGAGGCAAAGAGGTAAGGTTGTACACAGCACCAGATTCTCATGGGATCTGTGGCATCTCAGCAAAGACAAACCAACAGTCATCAGAACCGAATTCTTGAAGCGTGATGTCTTCCACCACATCAACTCATTATTCCTCTACAGGCGCGACATATTTGTTATGCGAGGTTGTAGCTCATAGCTCAGATAGTGTGCACTTTTCACCACAGTGCTTTCCTAATGTCAGTTATCACCCTAATGCATGAACTCATCGAGTGGTAGAGTCTCCTGAGTGTTCACTGTAATAAATCTTTGTGTCCCTAAAGGCCCCCGCTGCAGTGGAGGGTAATACATCTTAAATAGATCCTATTGCAGTAGATAACAGATGCTCTCAGATGCATGCATCACGTCATGAAATAATTTACTTTGAAATGAAATCTTGCTCGACTCCAAGGTCTGTAAAAAGATTGTGTGGGTAGTGACTCACATTCGCTTGGCCATAAAAATGTTTCTGAAATATGTGACAGTGGAATGATATTTGATTTATCCTCTCAATGTGCAACTGAGAGGTTTCAGGTGATGATGCCATTTAAAACATCACATTTTCCAAATTTTTTGATTTACGCAGTAGGGCATTATTCCATTTTCAGGGAGTTATGTGACTTGTTGGAGTCCTTGAGAAATTCCCGACGCTAAATCAAAATGTTGATTAGATATTTGTAGTCAGCCGTAAAATGTTGAAATAACTTTCAGGGTACGTCTGATTTCTTTGTGCTAATTGAAAAAATATGCCACCACGCCCTACAGGCCCTGAGCGAATGAGGTCAAATTGCAAGTGTGGCATCCAGAGTCGACCCTGAATACCTCAAATTCATTCTGTTCACCCGGATCTCCCCAACTCCAACAACTACATTACCTCATAGTCAAAACATTTCCATACTGCCTTACCTCTGCAGATCTCATTACTTCTCCCTATCTCACTTTCAAATCCCTCACCGGTCGCCAGATAAGATTTGTGATTGATTTTAGGCTTGAAATTGCACAGTTCTGCTATTGCTTTTGTTTACGTAGAGCTTTACATTAGTTGTAGACTTAAAGTTTGGACTTTTAAACATGACCTTAGGTTTTTTTGTGTATTAGAATAACTTTTAGAAGACACATGTACCTTTACATCCACTGGTGGTCGCTAACATCTACATCTACTAGCGGTTGGAAAGCGAAAGAACTTCAAACATACAAAGGATATTCACAATCTTTTCGTATGTTCTAAAACTATTAACAGGCCTCTTCGACATTTGCTACAAAATCTGAAACTCATGTACATTAGTTATTGATATTTCAAAGCTTTTTTTTAGTCAGTGTTTAAAAAAAGAGATTAAGTGTAATAACAAGTTAAACATTTGAGTATAAGACGGCAATGATATGCTTCAGTCCCCTTTGTGTTATTCTTTCGATCTCCTTCTGTTTTTCACTCCTATAAACTGTTGTCATGTCTCTATATTTTAATAGCTATGTCATTTATGGAGGCAAAAATCCTGAAAGATGTCTGCTCCTGATCATTATTCACAGACTGTAGATCTGGTCTGAAAGCAGCTTCATCCAGAGGTGACCTGCTCCTGGATCAATAACCTTGTTTCTCTAAAGTTCTAGTTCTTTCAAGTGATTCAGTCAAAATCCATTTGAATGATTTTTGTTAAAATTACAGAATGGGTTCTTCTACTCCTCTGCTACACTCTCGGCTCCATGTGGTCTCACCGATTTCCCGCCAATACTTGATGTTTCCACACATGAGGCCTATATGTTCACACAATGGTGGCAGTGTGACACTATTCCAGAGACTTCCTCAGATAAATCATTGTTACAGACAAGTGCCACAAGTGTTGAATAAACGCTATGTGTGTGTGTGTGTGTGTGTGTGTGTGTGTGTGTGTGTGTCTGTGTGTGTCTGTGTGTGTGTGTGCTGGCAGATGGAGGCTGTAATCTCCAAGGAGGTCTTCTAGCGTGTTTAGCAACTGTGCCTCGCAGCTGTCCGTCAACCAGTACCTTCTGCACCCTGTGGAGGTTTAAATTGAAGGAGGAAGATCACAGTCACTGACCTCCGGGCTGTTTTTGCGATTTCTGCCGCCATGTCGAATCTATTATGAAAGCTCACATGCTCAAGTTTCACCACGGAGCAAGGATGAAGCCAAATTTAGAGCCTTATCTCGGTATGCCTGGTGTCTGTAGTTTACTGTGAGAAGCATTAGTGTGGGCGTGGAGCAACAGTAGGTCAAGGGCTGCCTAACCTTGTAAGTCCTGTATGTTCGACTCCTTCCCCTGCCTCCAGCTGCCATCCCTCCACCCTCTCTGGGGTGGTCTGTTTGCTTACTTTACCGGAAAAGGATGAGGTACAGAATGGGTGAGACGCTCAGGCATAAATCAGGGTTCCTCATACAAATGTGACGCCCAGGAGTGCCAGAGTGCAGAGGCTAAAATGTGTCGTTTCAGCTCTGCGGTCACTTTTTGTCATCGGGTGAGTTGCAGCCGACTGGGAGGTTAAACCTGTCAGTGGTGTTCTCCTGCTGAAGCTGATGAGTGTGTTTAGTTTGGAGTGTAGGTGGGTCTCTGATGAAGTCTTGGAGGGATGTTGTGGTGATTTACTGGAAGCTAATTTCCTTCACAGCCAGAGTAGCTCTGTCCATATTTAAAAGCAGTTTCCAATGTGGAGTTTGAATCCACATTGGAAAAAAGGCAAGTAAGTTTAAATATCTTGTGCTAATGATGTCATAGCACCTCAAGCACTCTTGGAAAAGTTGCCTGCTACATTTTCACCTGCTTCTTTAGCTTCACCAGCTTCAACACAGCCAGTGAAGTCTATCCAGACATCTGACCTGACATCAGTCATTTCACACAAAGTGTCCCGACAAACCAGATTCCAGATGGAAGGAAATCTCTGCATTTAGCCGCCTCTTAGGACCAACACCAGAGACGGCATTAAACGTTTTCGTTGTTAAAACTAAAATCACAAGCATTTTTTCAGTAGTAATCCCCCCCTTCCCCCTCCCCTATACCAACACACCTGGCAACGCATATCACATGACCATTCACAAACACGGAGCATGTGTGTAATAAGGAATCAGATTCTCTTCCTTGCAGCAGGTTGTTTACCTGCAGAAAATACTGAACCAAAACCACTAGTGAAAAGTAAGAGCTTGGACCAAGGAGGACGTGGAAGTGTCTCTATACCTGTATGTTTTTATTTTCTGTGTGATGAGTGCTACACTGATGTGTACCGACAAGGAAGCAAATCTGGGTGACTGCTTCGTCTTGTTCTCTGCTTATCTGGACTAAAGTGTAAACTCAGACCTCTGTGGATGGTGTCGACATGGCAATAGTATCCCTCATTTTACTGAACTCTTGCACTGTACATGACTTACAAAGGTCTGAGACATCTACAACCACTTGAGCCCCACATCACATACAACAATCCAACCAGACTTCCCCACTTCCTTTTGCGTAATGTTTAAAAAAGAGTCTAAGATATTACTCATCGGTCGCGTGTCTTTCCATTATTGCCCAAACACAACAAACCCAGTCATCCTAATCGACCCTGAGTCCATGTGTTCTACAGCATGGGACTTGACTCCATTGCTCTGGTGAAGATTTTCCCACCAGATTGCTCTGAGTGACGGCCGTGGTCTGGAAAGTCTCCACCCTGCACCCCCCTCCATCTCTTGGGACTCCGGATGGAGGAATGTGGCAAGGCTCCTCCCTGCAAACGCTTTCTGCGTGCTCGCCCTCTCCAAGTCACGCACAGCTAATCCCAGGCATCTCTCGAGGTGAGATGCGGACCCTCGCACCTCCCACACCATGTAGCGGGATATAAAACAACATGACAAGAGTAAATTTGTATCAGCTAATATCTCTCCCCTGGCTCAAGGGAGCTTTGTCGCTCTCCAGTCTCTCAAGCTTGTATATCTAGAGGCTTAATATACATGAGTTCCACATGAAGGCACGTGTCGTAAACTATTTCCGTACAAATGCATGGAAATAGCTTCATATAAAATCTTCACAGTTTCAAATTCACCCACATCTAAAAGCAGCCAATGCACCTTTTTGTCTGAATAGCTGTGTTCAGACACTTCAGATATGTCAGATATGGAAAACTGGGTCCAGGCCTTTTCTGGATCGTGTCGTTGACTTTTGAGGAAAGCAGCAGGAGATTTTCTGGATTAGATGCAGTTACAACAACAGAAAAATGTCTGGATGTCTCATATGAAGGGTGGTGCTTTGTAAGAGCGTGCAGGAGGTTTGTTTTCAGCACATTGACACTGACGTCAGCCCGACTCGTAAAAAGCTCTCATATCTCATTGTCTTTCCAAGTTGACATATTCGTCTTCTACATGTATCTCACCTACCGATATTTTTCTTCTGGACTAACGGGAATAGTTCTTGAAAAAGTCTAGAGTAACTGACTCTGACATTTGCATTCAACTTTTAGGAAAATGTTCTGACTGTAGTGCATGTTGGGAAGCTGATTTGTGGGGGAAAGTGTGTTTTAAGTAGGTTTGGACACTCCTGTGGCTTTGGCCTCGAGAGACGTCCTGTGTCCCCAAAGCCCCTGGACTCCCTCCGCTTCGGTTGGGAAAAACCCTGCACCGTGTAATAAGGCATGAAGAGGTGATAATGGTTTGCAAAAGTTTGATGACCACCATGACAAACTCCCAACGCCTGAGTTCCTGCTAACACCCTCCTCGCCAGTTACCATATAATATATTGTTTTCTTAGAACCGAGACACTCGTTTATCTTAGAACAAATTGAGTCGGCAGCTTTGACCGGTGCCACAACTCATTTTTCTGAAATGTCTTAACTGCTCTGACTGAGTGTGTGAGAGTCTGTTCAGCCAAGACAGCTTCTATAAACACTCAAGACACATCTACCCCCCCTTTTCTATCAGGGTTTAAATGTACATACATATTCCTGGAAATATTCCTTGCACTTTAATCAACAAGATATATATATATAAATGCATTCCAGAGTCCTCACTGACCAGAATGTAACTGTTAAAGTGGTGAAGTGTCATCTACATAGTGTAACACAATCCGTCCCCTTAATGTAGGGTTTGTGAACAATGTTAAACTGCAGGAAAATTGGGGAAATGCCTCATTTTACTGCCATTAAGAAGATTTGTCTTTATTCTCCGGCCAAACTCGGGTACAGATATTCAAAGTATCTGTGACCTGACATCACTCCGGCAACAGCTGGATAGAAATATGATTCAACAGACAACCCCACCCTTCCCTCAGCCGCTCACCCCAACTTGGATTCTGAAAGTTGAATAGCGGTTGGAGACATAGAGGCTCCGTGATATCTTTACATTGAAAGTTTATCAACCTTGGCCAGGATCTGAACTGAGATCTGAGTACTATAAGAACGTGGAGTAACAAATGATAATTGAATTGAAGATTGGATTCACTCTCTTTCAGATCAAAGGTTAATCACGCGTTTATATTTAGAATTTTCAAAAAAGATAAACATCTTCCTTGTTATTCGGCTTAATAAGGATTGACCTTTCGGCAGCTTTTTAAAACAGTATTTTGCATGAATCAAAACACCCTTCATCCGCTGTTATTCTCTTAATAAGTCCGTCTTCATTATTTAATATCCTGCTGCCCTGGAAGAATCTGAATTTATTTAAGAGTAAAGCGTGTGCAGAGGAATGTGACATTGGAACCCCCGTCCCTTAGGGTTAAACATGCTCTGCAACTCTACCCTCTTTGAAACAACAGACCGCTGACCCCACTATGGTGACCCCCCCGCCAAACCCCCCACACACACACATGCACACCCTGCACCCCCCCACTCCACTCCTCTCGTTCCTGTCACAGCGATTAATAGCAGAACCTTGGCCATTCTCCTCTCTTGGCAGAAAATCAACTCGCTCTCATGGTTTCAATCAAGGCCCACGAAGCCGCGCTCACTCCACCTCCACTGCCCAGCTGCGCCGCTCACCCAACCCCACCCTGAGGCCTCGGCGGCTTCTTATCGAGAGCTGGCTGCCTGTTACCAGGACCACATTCAGGAAACATGACATCTGCTTTCATTTGGCAGCATTATATCACCACCCACCCACAACCCTCCCCCAGCCTCAACACACACACACACACACACACACACACACACACACACACACACACACAATTGACCACTGCAGTTGCAATGCATTACCTCGAATGAGCCTGTCTGCTCTGAGTGTGTGCAGGTAGAGCGTGAGAGGATCCTGTTGCAGAGTGAGTCATATCAGGACATCAATAGCTCCGAGGCTCAACATTGATTTTGTCCAGAGAGAATTTGAGAAGCGCAATATCTCTCCAAAAAATCTACCAGAGTAATTGCTTGCACACATATCCAGGGGTGATATTGAAAAACAGCCATAATAGGCCATTAAGACTGTGAGCTGAAATGCACTTAGTCGCCGTGCAAAGACTCGTTCTCTGCTTTAAAACATAATTTGCTGTAATTTAGGTTTTTCTTGTTGCCATGTGATACTCCATCTTTCACTTCCTGTTCCCATCTATGTGTCCAGGTTAAGGATCAGAGGCAATTCCAGCATCCTCTGACTGTTTCCTACTCATGGGATTCACAGCACTTACTGTACATGAACGATGCAATCAGAGCAAATAGACTAAACGAAAACAGAGAGAAAAGATCCTTTTCCTCTTGTCAAAAACCCACTAACATCTGGCTTTGGTCTGCAATGGGAATAGATCCAATCGGCATTCACTCCCGGGTCAAATGACTCTGCAGAAGACACAGGCTTTAATCTGCACCAGCTCCGATTGGAACTGAAATTTAAGACCTGGGCGAAAGTGCTAATTTCGTCTTCTTCTGTGTTTCGGCAGGCTTCAGGCTGATGAGCTCACATTGAACTTATAGGTATTGGGGAGCGTGAATAGCCACAACTATTTCTGTGCTTTAATGTTTTTTACATCTCAGGAACAGCAATATTTCTCTTTGTGTCAAGCAAATGCAACAACGGCCAGACAGCAAGGTGAGAGAGCTTCTCAATTTCCGGCAGACTCGTGGTGTTGACTTGCAATCAGGAAGGAGACAATCGCCTTTTTTTTGGAGGTTGACTCAAGTATACAAAGAAAACCTGTGTATACCTGCTAGTATTGATCGAAAATATGCTAAAGCCTGAGGGAAAAGGGAGCATTTCCTTATCAGGATGAAAGTATATTGAATCTTAGACGTGTGTTAGTGTTATATTGTGTGTTTGCTTCCAGATGTCTTTCCACTGCTGCCTCACTTGACTCTGGGTCCTGACTTGGCTCAGTCGGTGCCACTTGTTCTCACGAGAGAACCGAGCTCTCTGTTGCTCCGTGTAATTCTTCCACAGCCTCTGGTACTTCAATGGGTGCAACACAAACAGCGATTTACATAATTGCATGCTCTGGGGTTGGCAGTGAGGCCGGGCAGGGTTCCGTGCTTAACTAGAGAGCCTCCGAAAAACCACTTCACAGCACGGGCAGAGCTCTTACCCTACCACCAAAATGTTCTCTAAGTGTAGAGTTTTTCCGAAATTTAACCCGGGACATTCCGAGTGCAAGACATTCCAATCTTGTCACTGACAACAAAAGGAAATCTGAGCATACTTCATTTTACTGCACTGCTTCAACTCACGTCTGCTAAATGGTCTCTACAGGGTCGTCGTTCCCCCCCCCCCCCCCCCCCCCCAGCGTTTCTGATCATCTCCTGATGCTCGCCACCATCTGCGAAATCCGCTCTGACCTCGTTGTAGTGAAGTTGTTCATCTTTCCTGTACTTACATAACTCAGCTCCAATCGCTCAAGACTGACACGACAATCCAACAAATAAGGGATTGCTGCGTCACTCCGGAGACAGATGGTTTATCATCGAGTCGACTCCTGTGGATTCCTTTGTCTTTGCCATATGTTTAATATCTGATAATATCATCTTTGAGGAAAATGCACATTTGGCCCAAACGCACATGTCACATGTTTTGAGCTGGTTTGTCCAGGATTTTTCAAGGAGCATAAACATTTTAGTGCATGTCAAGAGATGCCTTATTTTGTTAACTCAAAAGCTTAGTTTGTTTAGAAATCGACAGTGTGAAATGAAGTCACAGAAGTTTTTCTTTTTGCGAAGAAGCAGATGTAGCTGCTTCTCACTGAAGATGATCTCATTCCCATGAGCTGTATCCCACAAAGGAGACAGGAGGTTTGAAGTAAGCAAATTAGTTGTGTCATTCATTTCCAGCCACAAGAGAGGGCATTGGGAATGAGGGCACAGCTTCAGCTCATCCTCTGCTCCATGTCCATGTGCTGCGCTTATTGGATCAGATCACGACTTGTCCAATATTGAAGGATGAGACGACACAGAAGTGTCGCAGTTACTTTTCTTTCTCCACTTGATCTCTACACTTGATCTCTTCGTTTTTCCCCCTCCCACTGCAGAGAATGAATGAGGTAAAGTGGAGCTCTGTGCAACCACACATCTGAATTGTAATTAACTGGATTAGTATTTATAAAAACTTAAACAAGTGCTGCTCGATACAAATCAATTGGAAAGTTAATCATGCCAGTAGAAACCTAAACTTTAATTTGTTAATCTTAAAATACTACAAAGGGCTTTTACTTCTAAATGATAAATAAATTGGATTATTCAGTTTTCTCTATTTTGATATGTATCTCAGCCGCGTGAGCCAAGTCGTCTTTACGCACAGTTAAACATGCGTGAAGCACCTACTTACATCAACACAACCACTTTTCAGATGCACATCAACAAACAAACTCCTCTCACGCACTCTCTGGCCTCGCATTGCAACCAGCTAAATATAAACACGCGCATTTGTCAAAGTCCTCGATGATCATGGGAATCAGGTCAATGGAGTAGCAGGCGTAGCAGCGGAGTGCAGATCATAAACGGTCTAAAACTGAACAGTAAACGGCAAAAAATGCTTCGGAATAGGAATCCTAACTTCAAATCCCCATTTAAAACGTCCCAGTGACTGCACAATGTGGGAAATCCTTCTCTCCAAATTGATTTCTTTGTTTCCCAAAGTACCCCGCAAAGTCATGGCTTCTTTTTTTTTGTTCTCTATGGGAAATAAAACCATCTTTGTCAAACCCTTTTCAAAACCTATAACGACTCATATGTTATAGATCTGCTCTCATTGCAGAGATGGTGTACGAAAGCATTCCAGAGAGTAAAAGGGTTGTAGGGTTAAAACTCAAAGACCATTCAAACAAACACTCCTCCAACCCCACCCCTCCTGTCCCTCCCTCCCTCTCTCCCTGCAGATGGCCTTACTCTCTTCCTCTTTCTCAAACTATTTTACTATTTTAACTTTTTTCCCTCTTCTTTTTCACTACTTACCGTTGAGGAGTGAGGCGGCGAACAGCAACGCCAACGCCAACATCTTGCGGGGCTCCTCGTTTCTCTTTGCACATGATGCTGCCATTCTCCTCCCGAGCGTGCACACGTCCGATGGGTGCGGGTGAAAAGAGAGGGAAAGAAAGAAAAAGGGCTGGGGCTGGTTGAGCCTGAGCAGTTCAGGGTTTCCTCTTTCACAGAGCGGGACAGGGTGGATAAAGCACCACTTGTGTTCTGTCAGCTTTTTTATATAGCAGCCCCCCCCACCCCAACACACACACCCATCACCCCTCCCTGCCTCCCTTCTCCCTTACTGAGGCCCAGCCCAACAACCAGTGCTCCACTGGTTCCTTTACCCATTCCTCTGTGCCCCCACCCCTGCAGAAGAAGAGGGCACAGGGAGGGAGGGAGGAGAATGGAGTCTTGTTGGGATATTTATAAGAGAAAAACTTAGTGCAGCGTTCTTCAAATACCTCTCCATGTTTATACTCAAATAAAATATGCAGTTCCCATGTTCAAATCCTCCACTGCAGTGTGTGTGTGTGTGTGTGTTTGTGTGTGTGTGTTATAACGTTGCAGAAAGCGATCATTCCTGATTGCTCCGCTATGTCTGCCTGAACTGTGAACCCTGTCTGGACGGAGGCAGTAATCCACCTCACAATGAAAGGTGATATCTGACAATGGGCTGTGACACCGGGGTCCCTAATAGGCTTACGGAGATAGACCACAGAGCCGAATAATCAAACCCAGAAAACAAAGATGCGGCCCACTGTTATGTTAATGGTTTTAATCCAGTAACCCCCACTTCTCTGCCAGGGCCATCAATCATCGACCAGCGTCCCAGGAGTGAAGACACCACAGGATCGGCTTAAAAACTGTTCACACCTCCACAGAGTCCTATAAGCAGCCAGCAACCCCCCCACTACCCCACAACCCCATGCAACCGTGAGGATCTTTGCTTTTACTTCTGTTAGGTCGCTGTTGGCCCCTTTGGCTTGTGGTTCTCATGCTCTGTGCACATCACACATCTGGAACCACTGGAGAAGGTATGCTAAATGACTTGTTAAAAAATAGAAGCCCCACCCTCTCAGACAAAGGAACAACAGCGAGCGGAGAGAAGTAAACCGAACCACAGCTACATCTCGCAAATCTTTGAAAAACGCTCCTGTAATTTGATACCAGTTGTGCCTGTAGTCCCCCACCCCCTCCCCTCTGTCCCTCCCCCTCAATCACTCCATTTCCTCACTGTTACCCCCCCGTTCCTGCTTGCCGGACCCCTATCATACACTGAACTCAAACAGCGGGGCGTCGAGGTGGGCAATTGGCCCCTGACTGTGACTGGAGATGAGCTTTGCTGGAAACCCCAAGAGAAAGAGCAGCAGTGTGCCCATTGCAGCGCGGGCACAGCTGGACAGCAGCCGCCATGTCACTCCAGTAAAACATTCATTAGGCCGTTAGCTAGTTAAGTATTTCTGTTACTCGAGTCCCAATGAATCACAGCTTCCTGTCAGAATAGACCTTTTACCCTCAATCAAGGGGCGGCAGGACGAGCCCCCTTTTCCTCCCCGTGACTTTTCATGAACTGTTTCCTCCTTGCACAGATCTGTAATCTCTTGTTTTTCACATTTGTGTTCCGACTCTGTATTTATAGAAAAGGGTTTCATCATTTCGCAACTTTGTCGTGTTGTTGTCTGCGGCAGGACAACAGCAATAAAGGATCTTGGATCGTGAATCAAACTTCCATCAAGACAGTTTTGATTTTTCATTGTAATACAGGCATTCATACATCCTGTGGTCATCACCTGGGTGGGCTGCATCTACCGATACTGGGCATTGATTCAAAAGTCCAAAGGTCTATACCAAACATGGTTACATCACATTAGACCCATTTAAAAATTAGAGGCTGAGAGATCCTGATTTTTAAGGATGAAAGGTCAGGGGTTCAATCCTCGGTCTTCCCCACCTGCATGCTGCAGTGTCCTTGGGCAAGATGCTGAACCCCTAAATGGCCCCTCATAGATTTTGAATGCAGTGATTGTGAATCGCTTTGGATAAAAGTGTCCACAAGATGACATGTAATAATCTCTGTGTCCGTTAAACTCTGCTCTGGTCTTCGGTTCAACTGTATTCATACGGTGATGGATCCATTTGTGTTTGCAAGTCACATTCCTCCCCCTCCTCCCCCTCCTCCCCCTCAATCATTGGACACCCCATGTATCTACCATTTGTCTTCTGCCTGACTGTGGCTCAGAGAGTGTCGCAGGGCGGCATGTTGTGGTCACACAGTGGGAAACCAACGCAACACAACCAGTGCATTTCTCTGAAGACTTTACACAAAGCATATCTGAGAAGCATTTCCACCACCAGCGTCCTGAGATGTAGATCCCATACACTCGTTGCTTCATACAGCTTTATTTGTTTATAGTACATCCACTGTTCAGCACATCTGTTGCGACTTATGGCATTTGAAAAGCAAGCCCCTCCTCCCCCTTTAGCGGCTGCGGTGTTTCTTCAGTAACAGTACATTGCATTTACCATATATCTGCTGCTGCCATACATTATCTGTGACAGCCGGGTGTGTTTTGGTTTAACTTGCATGTGTGTTTTAACCAGATGTGACGGTTGTGCTTTATACTTCCACGCATTGTGCATCTACACCTCGGGGCCATGTGTGTAACGCTTCTTTCTGAACTGTATGATGGAGTGTCCCAGAAGACTATAGGCAACTGGGCTGTTTGGGCTTTCCCCTTTAGATTTCCCCTGTGTTTTAGAGACCACAAAAATCCAGAGCTGTTGCCAAACATTTTGTTAACATGCAATTTTTGTGTGTGAATGTATGTTTTCTCTGTCTCTTCTCTTTTATCTTTTGTACTTGTTTTTCTGTTCTGTGTTACACACACTTTTTGTAAAAGCACAAACTCCATCCACACATGCCTACCTGGGTCGGATCTCAGGAAACTCACAAAAGCTTATTGACTACGTTCAGCTTCGAGGACAAACACGACTCCTACTGGTTTCTCGCTAAAGGACTAATTCTGAAAGATTTATTAATTTATTACTCAGCATGCATTTCAAACAGTTTAAAAAAAAAGTGCAGATGAGAATGTGTTCCATCTGATTGGTCTCTTCAAATCATAATTTAGAAATGCTCCCAGAGGCATTGGCTGGACAAGCTGAGCCCCGCCCTCTTTTAGAAATACATTTCTATCATCTAGCTTTTGATGCATTTGTACTTACTGGATGCGGAGGCTACCTGGAGAAGGAGGGATGTCTTCGGATCTGATTCATCGTTTAGTCAGTGCAGCCACTTAGATGTCTCAAACCAACATGTAAACCAGGATTCTGTTGAACATTGATTTGTGATAAACCTTCTTGATAGGAAACTTGTAAAACATGTGGAAGTATTATTACCTGTGCTGTGAAACGATTAATGCAATTAGTGAATTATGTGTAGTGAGTATTGTTGTTGCGTATCTCTGCCCCCCCCCCCCCCCCCCCTACACCCCCCACACACACACACTAACTGAATGTGTGCTTTTGGTTTAGTCTGTTACACATGATGCACACAGCAGGAGATTGTCTTGGTCAGATTCATTCAGAACAACAGGAAAGTGTCCGGAACATTCAGATGAGAGATGGCGTCTGCGTGAAGGATGAAGGAGGCAGGACAGGACTTCATCTACATGACACTGAAAATCACAACTTTTTGTTTGCGACTCCTTGACCCTGGTGTCAGCTCCAGAAGGCTCTTGCATCTCGTTGTTCTTACAAATTGACAGCTTTGTCCGTTACGTGCACAGCTTCTCTTTTTCATTATATTTTACAGTTTCTTTCTGTGTTGTCTACGCTGTATATGCAATTCTTCGGCACATTCTTCTGCTGTATTCTCACACGGGCCTCACTCATATATTTTACAGACATTTTAATCGGAGGGGGGGGGGGGGGGTCTGGCAGGAGGACTTGTGGAAAATGGCTGGATCCACTGACTTGGACATCTCACTACGCAGCCCCTTCCAGAAAGTTTCAGGAAAACATCCAGAGTTCACTGCATGTCTGAAAGCAAGTGAAGTGAAGAATTCAGCAAGCGAGTCAGTTTTCCTACATATTTTCCCTCTGATTGGCCTCATCTCCATTCATTGAATATGAAAAACAAGCTGTTCAGTGAAGATACAGAAGTCCAACACTGCCATTTTCTTTTAGAGACTAGATCTGTAGAAACAAATCGATCAAAGTGGAGAATTATCTGGATCTACAACCTTGAGCGGTCAGGCCAAAAGACGTCAATGTGTATTAATAATAAAGTTGTGGAGTATAACTTTTCAAACTGTGCTGATGAAGGAGCTTCCTGCAGCCCGGCTGGAATCTGCCTATAAATTTCCTTTCTTGGATGTGTTTTAGGGTCACTGGCGCTTTATCCAATAAGTCTTATTTTGCGGTAATAGGACTCTAAGCAGTTAATTGGACTCCCCAGGATCACTGAGGTTTGGCTGATGAATCACTGGCTGCTTTAAATTGCAGAATGTTCTCAGAGAGCTTATTAGCAGAATGTGTCAGAGATGATATTCTTGAAGCAGAGTAGAGGTTTGTGGCAAAAGCATCACCTACTTCCAGGGTGCATGGAGGAAGAGTGTTATTTGAAGATTTATCCTTTTTTCTGTAAGTTTCAGACGTACATCTTAAAGCTTGAACTATAAAGTAATGAGTTCGGTATCTTGTGAAGCACAGTGGATTTTCCTAATGGATCTATTTAAAATTCAAAAAGTCATTGCACTATTCATGAAAATATAAGATCGTAGGCCAAGATATTCTTTACGCAGTAGGTCTATACGTCCTCCAAGCAACCTCCCTGTGCCTGGATTCAAGGTTATTATGTTTTGTCAGTAGATTATTGTTAGAGTGGAAATCTTTTGATTTGGTTTTCTACACTGCCTTTGAGAAACTCTTCAGAATTACATCTTCCCACCTGCTTATTAATTCTCTCAACAATTAGGTAACAACCTTTTTATATTAAATTTAGCTGCATTTGTTTTAAATAAAAATTTGCTCCATATTGCCCTGAACCCCTTCGCTTATATTATAATCTGTTTTATTCAGATTTATTTTCATCCGGTGTCTATTAAGTGACATATATATATACATTTTATTGTTTATTTTTAAATGTTCCTATTGTATCACAAGTTAAAAGTGAGTTTATTTAAAAAAAATGCACATTTTCATATATGTTGCAGTAGCAGCAGTGTTCATCTTCTCTGAGACCAAGACTTCACAGGCAGAGGATTATTTGTAAGAGCCCCAGGACGAGTTGGGAACAGGAAGTTGTAAAACAGTGCCTCTCCAATGTGACGCTCCTTTGTGAGAAGAGAATTTCTTTGCCAACATAGCTTCAGAGGTTCATGCTTCTGAGAAAAGGGACACGCAACCAATTCTCTCTGTTAAATTAACAGTGCTTTTCAAATGCCCTCGTTTAATTGCGGTTCCCTAATTTCATTGTGGTTAATTTATTTGAACCAACGCATGCGGACACACACAGTCACATAAACACTGACGCACTCCTAATGTGCAGTTTATGGAGCTTTGAACTGGAAGTTGTAATTTCCCACAAAGTTCACAGATTGGCTCTGTGGGAAGGAGCGTGGTTCAAAATGAATTCAGGGGTGCAGGGGAGAGAGGGGAGGGGGAGGAGGGGAGGTGGGGGAGGTGGGGGAGGAGATCTCATTTCAAACTGCAGCAACTGGTGACCGTTACCTCTGTGGGCCGGGCCGAGTAAGGTCTGTGCCTTTAGGCGGGAGGGGGGGAGGGGGAAGTGCTGGACAAATGAAGTCACTTGTTCCTAAAACAAAATGTGCATCAGTGGCGTGTCCCTGTGTGGGTTGTCTTCACGGTGTCAGGATGTAGTGCTGGTGTCATGACCCCTTGGATTGCTGCATAGCTCTGCAGATGTTACACAAAGACACACACTGAGCACACACACACACACACACACAAAGACACACACACACAGACACACACACAGCCCCTCAGGCGTGGGGCTGAAACAGACACTTCTTGTCTCCGACACAGGCTCGACCCTTTGCCCTTGTCACATTTTCCCAACCCTCTCATGATCTTCTGCCCTCGTCTCACACTGTGGACAATCTGGTTTAAACAGCTTATTAATGAGTGATTGAATAATAGTCGTTCTGTCTTTATCCATCAGCCTGCGATCATATCTTTAACCACAAGATGGCACTGCTAGACTTCACTGCTTTCCAGATCATCCTACTGGACACTTGCTTCTCCAGTAGAGCATGAAAACCATAATTTATTGATTTATGCCGAACATTCAGTTGGAATTGAAATCAGTGACCATGTCGTTGCGTGTGGACAAATCACTGTTGTTAATTAGTGATATAAAATGCCTCATGGAGGAGCTCATTTGATGGATTGTGAAAGATGCTGTTAGAGACTGAGCTGTGGCCATTCAGGGTTTGGTCAAAACGGTCATTAGGCAAGAACAAATATATCAGTGCCTGTTTTAATTGTGTGAGTGCTCTGATAATCCACGATGCATCAGATGAAAGCATTAGAAGATTGTTGCCTGCAGAACTCAACAGCCTCAAACCTGCGTTCCAGCTGTGCTAAAAATAATTTAGGGCTTCATTGTGCAGTAGTGGGCGTGTCCATTATAGACAGGAACTCCAGAATGACACATCTGTGTCCATATGTCAGTGGTCACTGGATCCCCCCCCCCCCCCCCCCGGATGAACATAACCACAACCCATAGATAGAAGGAATTTAGTCCAAAGAAGGAAATGTATGTTTTTACTGTGTGTGCAGAATGCAAGTCACAACAACATACAAGCAACATACAAGCTTAAAAAATACATGATTACTGACTGTGGCCAACACTTCTTTTGCAGACACCAACAATTACAGACCTTTATTATAAGCTTTAGTCAGGTAGTGTTTAATAAAGGGCTCCAGTTTCTTTGCCTATAGGTAATACTGGTAACAGTTTTTTTCCTTAATGTGTAAAAGTGACCTGCAGCATGAGGCCGATTGCACAACTCAGTCTACATAACCCTGAACAGTCGAATTCATTCAGTTTTGTGTGTATCACACACAATCCAAACAGACCACACACCATGAAACCCAACAGCTCAAAGCATTATGGAATGAAAGAACTCCCTCAAGCAGAGTCAGTCCTGTTGTGGTTGAGCGGACGCGCTGTCGTCCCGATCAAGTCCCAGCCGCTTCTCCTGCAGAGCACTGGTTACCAGTTCACTTAAAGTCTATTATTGTTGGACATATGATTGGTCCAAATTGCACCAACTTACACACTGTGTTTCCATAGGCGCTTAACAACTTGATGCCTAGTGTGAATAGTAGATGAATGAAACCAGTGAATATTGAGTCCAGACAAATTTAAGCTACAATTGTCGGTGAAAAATATTTTTCACATAATATATGATTATTAATGTATAATAAACTTATAATAATCTTTATTTAATCCATGCAATGATATGATTTAAACCATCTGCGGCAATGCGGAGGTACAATGCAGCAGAGCCCTGTCCATTGACCAGTAACACAAATTCTGCTGGTTTGTTAGAAGTAAACAGAAAATCCAGGGCCTTTCCCATTTGTCCTCCATTCCACAGTCAGAGCTACACTTTGAATTATTCCTCCACATCTGCAGTCTGGTCAGTTTCTGAATCAAATATTCTGTCCGGCCGAGGCTCTGTTATACCTAGGAGCGCTCGCCCAGTGATTTCTCAGGAATTAAGCGTTGCCCTTTTATTCCTACCGCACACGCCACATATATAATGTAGTTACATCAATAATAGGTCGGAGCAGACTGAAATATGATGACAACTGTCAGGGATTGATAGAAGAATAATGGGTTTCTAATGGGTTGAGCAGATCCATAAACCTGTCCGGTACCGACCAAGCACACGGTCTATCAAGAAGATATCCTGCGGCTCGCTCGGCTGTCAGTGGAGGAGGTTTGAGTCCTAATGGTCGTCCTCAGTGTGAGTCAGAGTGAGTGTGTGTGTGTGTGTGTGTGTTAGAGAAGTAAGTGAGGGTGAGTTGCAGACCGCTGAGTGTTTCTCTCTGACAAGCAAAGAGAGGAGCGGGTGAAGACGAGGGGTGAGAGTCTGGCAGGTGCACAGAGGGCCCTTGATACGCTGATGACACCCCCACCTGGATCCGACAGGTATGGGTTGGGAGGCCGGGCTGTGTTCCTGCAGCCCTCTGTCCTCCTCGCCCCCCCCCCCCCCCCCCCCCCCCTCTCCTCCCCTCTGCTCTGCCTGCCCAGAGCCCCGAGGGGTAAACATGAATAATATATTCTTGCTCCTTATGGCAAGTGCTCAGGAGCCCCTATATGCTGCTCACATGCCAAACCAAATGCTGTCACAGTGTGACGGCAGAGCGCAGCCCCGCTCTCTGCTCCGAGGGGCTACTCGCCACATGGGGTTGTGTGTTTTGTTGGTTTTGAATGAAATTCAAAGGCGTTTAGTCATTTTCTCCCGGGATGTTTCTCTGCACTTTCATAGGCTTTGTGTTTCCCGAGACAACGTGTGATTTGGTTTGTTGTGCAATTGTAAAAATCTGTTTTCGATAATATGATGGCAAGAAATACATGTTCCCCGTCTTCCTGTGAGGAGGACATGACACTTACCACATCTGCCAGGGAGGTGTTGTTTTAGTCTTTGTTTGTCTCTTGTCTGTCTACTAGTTAGCAGGATTATGCAAAAATCTACTGAATGGAGAATTTCATTTACATCTGTATCGACAATAATGGATGATAATCGTAACGCACACATGCATTTGTGCAGGAGGACAAACCTGATGTTAGTTTCTAAGTGCAAAAGCTGAACAATGCAACGTGTCCCTGGGATTTCATGTCTGACATTATCTCGCTTTTAGTGCCTTCTCCCTCATGGAAACTCAATAACAGTTTAACTATTAAATTACCATGCAAGTGGTCCTCTAACATAATTACAATGGATTATCCAGTTACGTGTGGCAGAGTTCAGATCGGCTGCAAATCAACGTGACCTCTAATGGCAGCAGCTGTTTGTCTGCAAAATATAAAACAGGAACTTAGAGCTCATATATAATGAATTGATATTGATTCTTTGGACATGAAGGTTTGTTTATGTCGGGGTATAAAATGCAGCAATATAAAACGTATGAATTCAGTGATGTTAACACAGGATATCACGTATAAATGTACTGTCAATATAAATAAAGCATTTTGATGACACAATATTTAATCTAACTGGATTTAAAGTTAAGATTTATTACAATTACTACGATAAATCCAGAAGAAAGGAAACCACACAAACAAAATGTCATCAGCTGCGCATTTAATGTATAACAACAGTACAAAGTGAAGTTTTTGCTTGCAAAATAGTAGTTGTTTTTTTATGTACAGTATTTATACAATAATATATAGCTTAAAAAAAACATTACAGTTTATTGCACGACACAGTTATAAATTATCATTATTATCGAACCACAGATGAAACAGACAAGTTCTCTGTCACATATTTCAACACTTAACAGGGAAATGTATTTATTATCTATTTTATTTTCTCTCTTTTGGATGAACATGAATCAAGGTCCTGTGGGGGGGACGTTCACCCCACTGATACTGAAGTGGTACAAAAAGAAGCTCTTCAGAATTCATGTGACAGACGATCGCAGTGACTCTTCATGGGACAGTTAACCGGCGGCGAGGTTTCAAACTAAAACCTCGGATGAGCGAGAAACCTCAGACGGACTTTTTTCCCTCATGATAATTATTTTGAAAGGTTAGATATGGCACTCTATAAATACAGCAGCAAGGAGACAACAGGCAGTCAGGTCACATCTACACAGAATGCCAAATGGAAAACATGTGAATCGAATGAAACATGGAAATTGTCGGGTTTGTAAAGCGAAGACATCACGGTGAAGCATCGGACATTAAATGAATACACTTCACAAAGACCAGCTGCTGATCCACACACATACATCATTAATCACGTATCCACTCTGTGTACAGAATATAAGGAACACCTGCTTTAGAAGATCCAACATCTCCAGGGTCTGAAATTTCTCCTTCCCTGTGACTAAATTCCAGGTTCCGTTCAAAGTGGATTTATCAGGGAAATCAAGGAGGCATCAAAGTCTTCATCTGCCTTAATCTGAGCAGATTACTCCACAGGAGCAGCAGTTGTTCTTCATATCTCGTACACTCGGTGCATTTCAAGTATCATGCTCAATGTAAACAATGACTGATGAAACGCGGAGGGCGCCGGCGTCCCGGGTTAGGGCTAATCTGATCCTGGATCAGGCTCAAGAGCATCATTAATCATGCTCGCTGCTACAGGTCCATTTGGTCTCCACTTATCTTTGAATGGCTGAATTAGTGGCCTCTAGATCATCACTGTACAAAATTCCCTATCTTAAATGGGATCTTTTTTCTGTACTATTAATAGCGTCTACGGGAGAATTTACATGAATGAAACATGAGAAGTATTTGGCACAAAAAGCCGGGAAGTGGATTTGGAAATAAACTGTATCTACATACTGCCTGTGGGTTTCAAATTTAAACACAACAATATTTGGCGTTGGATTATTAAAGCCTCACCTTGTCAATGACAAACTTTGTATTTACTGTTCTGACCTTCGCAGAAAAACAAACATAAAAACACAAAATAAAACAGTGAGTTTCAAGTAGGTGAACGAGAATCAATGATGCCACGGTCTTTAGTTTTTCAAGCCTTTACAAGGCAACAGGAAAAGGCTTAACAACACAAAGTTACACATCTCTGCTCCCATTGGCCAGGCCTGTGATATGTACCTCCAGCGAGCGTCCTTCATCTTCCACGTATAAAAAGTACTCTGTGTCTCGTCCCATTAAATCGGCTCGTGTCTCTGCTGAGCCCCTCCAGTGACTGTTCAAGTTGAGTCTTTCTTTATTAAGTGCTGTTTTTATGACATTTAGTATAAGCACCGACTACAAAGACAAAGCGTTGCCCAGCGGGAGAAAGGATTGGCAGAAAATTGAGCAACAACGACGGCCGACATCCTCTCTCTCCTCCTCTCCCTCTGTATAGGAGCATTGTTGTTTTGTTTTGTGAAGCTGAACGTTTGCCTGCTGGAGTTTTTCTTCTGAAAAAACGATGACACCGGACATGAACGTCGTGCTTTGGGACAATCTGCTGTTTGATGTGTGCTGGGGTTTGTGTATGTACAGTTGCATGTGTGTGTGTTTGAATGTGTATGTAGCGTTTGGTTATACAGTAGGTCCATAGTAGTATACATCAGTGTGTGTTTGTGTGTGTGCATAATGTTCACACGTGTTGGTGATTGGTTTATAACTCCTCCGTTAAAGTGTGTGTGTGTTTAGTGTGTACATTGTGTATATGATTGTGTGTGTGTATGTGTGTGTGTGTGTGTGTATGGGTCTCAGCTCTCTGCAGACATGGCTGAGATGATCTGCTCCAGTTTATACGCCAACTTTTGCTTCTGGGCCTGTTCATCTAGCTCCAGTGCCTCAATGATCTGCAACACACAAACGCACACACACACACAAACAGAGAAACACACACATGAGCACAAATATGACGAGGCGTATTATTGGTCATCTATAGGAATCATATATAGATTATAAATCAAACTGATGTACAAATAGTTGTTTATTTTTATGAGGAAATGCATTTTTATTGCGTCAGATCAAAATTTAGATTGAAAATGATCTTTAGAGTTTCATCCACGAAGACTTCACAACTCGAGAAAGAGAGAAAAAGAATGACTCGTTTGGACTCCACTGTGTTCATGGACACCGTGAACCAAATGTGTTGTATTCATGTGCTCTAACACTTTGACACCTTTTTCCAACCTCAGCGTAGTAACGAAGAGCAGAGGGAGAGGATCAGGTGTGACGGGCACATCCATAATGTAAACTGCAGGCTCCGTCTCCAGTCTGTATTTGTTGGAGAGGTGTTTCGAGGTTTCGATGAAGGCGGATGAACAGTTTGCAAGAGACGAAAGTAAGATTGGAAAAACTTCAAATTAGAAGCTGTTATTTAGGGCTGATTGTTAAATGACATAAACTGACTTTTCAGATTCTTTGTTTCCTCACTGATCGGTTCGATAAGAAGTTGAAATATGTAATTTAAAAACACAAACAGTATCTGTCTGAGCACGTCGGGATTTGTGAAGGGCCTTTTCTGACATTTTAATTATCAAAAACCATTAATCATCGATCAGTCTACACATTGAATAACATTGAAAGGTGTAATTAAGTTCAGCCCAATCGTTAAACCTGCTCTTATTGATACTCTCTTGCTCAGTGTAACAATAATAACTAAATAATGACTTATGGTTGTTGTGGTAAACATTCGCATACCTACCCATCCAACACACACGTATACAGAGCAACACTAATAACCTCAGCTGACTAGTTTAAGTCAAATCCACCTTTAGCTCGACCTCCATCAGCTAACAAATAACTGTCTCTTATACTATATACGTTCATCCGCCGGTGGAGAACTTTTCCGAGCTTGTCCCTGAAACCAGCTGCCTGCTGTGGACGTATGAAGCCATGACGCTAACTCTGACACTCTGAGCGTGAAGCAGAGTGGTTAAGCTGTGAGCCGTGAACCCAAAGCACCGAGAGCAAAGATTAAAATGCACCGAGCTGTGGGGAACTGCCGAGCTGAGCGACGGCTCTCAGGGGCTTCACCACGACAAGGGACACGTTTACATTACCCTTACTCTACAGTCACATGAATTATTGTTGAATATAGAAATATTGATGATAGCTGCTTTGTAAAGGGAAGAGGCAGACTCCAGTCACAGCAGCAGAACCCCCTCTGCAGCACACTGCCATGATACACTGTGTTGACTCGGGCGCTCACCTCTTGGCTGTACTTGCTGACGTAAGCGTAGATCTCGTGGAGGGCACTGAGCACGTTGAACTCACTGGAGTGAAGGCGAGCCTGCTCAGCCAGATAGGCATTCATATCCTGATCACTGATGGCAGGCAGGCGGTTGATGTCAGCGTAGTACCTGAGCGGAGACACACACACACACACACACACACGCACACACACACACGGTCAGTGTCAAGGACACAGTCGTGCATGCCAGAGCTTTTCTCTTCACTCGGATTCTGTCCACTCTTGTGAAAAGTCAGAGATCATCCAGCGTTAAAGGCGTCTGTAAATCTGAGTTTTGGCAGGAAGATGAGGAAATGTTTCACTCACAGGTTCAGTCATTTAGTTATAGTTCAAGTGGCTTTAAAACAAACCTGCAAAATGATGTTTATAGACCAACACTCAGACTCATATCATTACAGGATGTGTATGACGTATTAAGCCGTTTTCAGACATGAAATCGGGAAAATCTCTGCACGATGGGGTCCAGACTCTCTGGATTTAGTTTCACATATAAAGAAAGCAGCAGGAGATTGTCCAGTCAGACGCGTCAGTTCTTATCCCCAAAAGCTCTAAAACCATCTCCAATCTTTCCAAGTTCTCATGTTCGTAGGCTTCTCCTTTTCATCCTGAGATATTTGTGATTGCTGTAGCTTTTTTCATTTTGCATCTGTCGCGTGTTCGAAACATCATCAACACGCCCACTCGCTCAAGGTGAAGCCTCGGGAGAATCTCCTGCTGTGTTCTCACATGTGCTTTCAGAGAAATGTCTCCAGCTACTCACTCTGACATTCTCGTGCCAGCATCCACTTCACTGCACGTCGGAAAGCAGCTCTACTTTGTTCTAACCCTACTTTGTTCATGATTACAAATTGCATTAGCTGGAAGATATGTTGCATCAAACCAAGCACTCATAAGCTGAAGCAGCTCCATTGCACTAAATGGTAATTGTGCCAGACACAAAAGAACCATGGCAACACAACTGATGAAACAAAAAGAACAACATGATTCAAAATGAAACTATAGTGATGGAAGGTGACAGTAAACAACAAGTCTTTTCTGGCGTAAATCTTGAATTGAATAATACCTCAGAGATGAAACTATCAAGGTAACAAAATACTCTACAGTGCAACACAGAGCCTGGCAACCTCTAATAGTCACAACTTGATTACAGAAATAGTTCTTAGGGAGAAAATAATGACTTTTATTAAAACACACACACACACACACATACACACCTTTCTACCCAGCTCTTGTAGTGCGGTATGTCCTTGGCGTAGAGTAGCTTGGTGGACGGGGAGTCTTTCCCCAGACGGTGTTCAGACGTTGAGCAAGAGTCCATAAAGGTTTGAGCCACCACAGACAGACAGGCGTCCGTGATGCTGTTTTTGTGGATGTCAAACACAAACTGAGGATTCTTGATCACGTTCACCCAGAACCGAAGAGGCAGGCTGCAGCAGATAGTGAGAGAAAAAAAGGCAGAGGAAAATATTGTAGACATTGCTCAGGTATGAGATCAAGCTGTGGGCTTTGAAAAATATTAAACTTAGTGCTTTCAAATCTAGAGTAATAAAATGTACTGTAAAATAATAAAAATTTACAGTGATAATTATCATTATGAAATACCATCAAGAAGAATCCAGTAGGTTGATATATTTAAAATTAGGTTTTTAGAGGAATACACATATCTGATCAAATTCTACAAAAAATAAAAAACTAAAAATGAGAAGCTGCCTTGTATTGTCAGCAGAGAAATGAGCAGCAGCACCGTCTCACCAGTTGCTCTTCCACGTGTGGCGAACATCCATGTCGTGGATGCCGTGTCTGTCAGCCTGCTCATCCAGAAAGTCAAACATGTATTTGATTGCGAGAGGCAGGGCGGTGCCTCGACACACCGTGCTGAACAGCGTCTCAAACAGGTCGTCCACAAACTTCTGTAGAGTGCCCTGTAAGAGGAAACAGCAACAGCAGTAAGGACTCGTAGTTCTCCTGCTCTCTCCATGAACTTCCTGCAGCTGCGACTAGGGTTGCAAAGGGGCCGCGATTCAAATTCTTTGGCTAACTATTTATATCTCAGGCATTGCATTAGGGTTTTTTACAAGCTTTTTCTCATCTTATTCTACAGAACAATACCACGTGCACTCTCTCATGTGTGGAGACATTTCAACCCAAGCCAATGTAGAAGGAAAGGCTGTGTGCCTTTGCAAATACTGTGCAAAGACCTATGTTTAGAATGACACAAAGATGCAGAAGCATATAGTCAAGTGCCCAAAGTTTCCTCATGGCTCAAATCCACCTATGACAAAACAAAATGTTTATATTTATGTCTGTATATGACAAGGTAAATACAGTTAGTATAAATTACCCAGAAACACGTCCAGTTTATTCCCGTTAATTCCCGTACATTCCCATGGAAAGTTTCCAACTTTGAATATTCCCGAAATTTTGCAACCCTAGCTGTGATGGGCAGAAAACTACAATGATTGCAAATATCACAGTCACATAATCCCCAAATGAGAAATATGCACCATTTATTTCCAAACGTGCTGCTGTCTTCCTTATTCCATATTTGTACCTTTGTTGCGAGCAGCCTCGTCAGGTAGATCTCAGAAACCATCTTGCTGCCGCGTTCGCCCTCCTTCTGGTCGCCGTGGTCGTGGTTCTTGACCAAGTGCCACACTTTGACGCCGCTCTCCATGTCAGGGGTCAGCATGGGCACGCGGGAGTGGGGGCTGTCGGGACTGGTCGGGGTGGAGCGGAAGGGCACGTCCACACCTAGATGGTCAAACGTGAGATATCAAAGAAACAGAAGGAGGACAGAGAGAAACTGTCTCAGTTATCCACAGATGTGCAGGGTGGACGTGTGCGTTCACTGTTTCACTGGTTGTCATAGTCATGTCACCGTGTGTCTTTTTTCCTGCTCCTCCTGTGCGATATCAAATGTGTCATGGTTTCCACTTGGGTCATCAATCACCTGCACCCCATGTGAGCGGCAGTTTCAAAGGCGTGGTTTAAATTACACCGAACCAGCCGGGGGGGGGGGTGAAATGTATGTGAAACCAAACGAGACTGTATTTAATGTCCCTACAGAACATAAACACACACTTCAGAGGGAAATATTTCAGATGGCAATATGATATATGATATATAATTGAAGGAAGGTGCAGTCACCCTGAGGCTTCAGACAGATTCTGCACCGTGTTGATGTTGCACCTCTTTGTTTTAACGTGCAACTCTGTGATAATGTGCTTTACAGCCGACTGATGAGTGGCAGCAGCAGATGGTGCAGCTCTCCCATGTGTCGGATGAATATTAAACATTTGTACTTCTTAAACAGAACTGACCGTATCGGCTGATGCTGCGTGGGAAGCTGGCTGAGCAGGGAATGTTGAAAGAAGACATCTGCTTGGGCACCAAGGCCACCACGCAGCGCTCCGACACCTGAGGAGAGAAAGGTAAAGCCGCTCTATGATTCATTTTTTTATAAATTCCTAGCTCGAGGGTCATAGACAAAATTAATCATGGCTGGAATTACAAAAAGATTGCTGTAGATTAAAATCCAAGGACCCCATATTATGATTCACAGGTTATGAATGCCCGCCGTGGGCAGCTGAGTCTAAAGACTTTACAATAAAGTTATTGAGGATCGAGTTCAAGTAAAAAACGTTCTGTAAAAATGAATCATGACAGTACAACATGGATCACAACAGCTCCAGCTACATTATAGGAACAAACCTAATGAGAATGTGTCATCCTCGTTGCTGCAGTATAATTCAGCTGGGTGACTAATGCCTCATGCAGTCGGAGTGTAGGAATGAAATCTAGCTTTTTACCACAGAGCCCTTCCCCCCCATTCAGGATTCAGTGACTTGTTACTAACAGAGACAATTTCAGTGAAACTAAATGAATTCAAACTTCCTTCTCAGTGCGGATTAAACCCTTGAAGCGTGCATTAGCCTGCTGAAACTTCACATTGTCTTATTAACAATACTTGTATTAAAATGAGAATGTGTTTCTCACTGACAACTGAATGGTTCGAGGTCACAGAGACCGACCAGCCTATTGCAGCATGGTCCTACATTTGGTCTATGTTGTCGTACCAGGTAGATACTGACTGTTGGTCAACTTCTTCGCAGACGATGCAACATTTTCTATTGCTTTATATATTTTCTTTTTACGAGCCAGTGTAAAAACCAAACATTTCCACACCTGGCAATGACAGAGCAAAAAACTCCTTGACAGACATGAGGTTGTACATCCCTCTCTTGTCAAAACCTGATTTCAGTGCAGAAAACACAGTTTCCAAACCCCTCATTGTTTGTACAAGTTTCCAGCGCTGTTGTTTCTGTGGAGACAAACATGTCTGACAAAGGAACAGCGTGACTCTTGCGAGGTCCGTGACCTGTGTAGTCGTATTAATGAGCAGGCGGAGAGAAGATGCTGGAGAAGACACAGGAGCATGTTCCGTTTGTGACTGGGAGTTAGAAGAAAGAAACGCAGGCAGGGGTGAGGTGAGTGACGTGAATATGAATGAGCAGCACTCCGTCCTTCATCGACAGTATCTGCTGTGACGCCCTTGAGCAACTGGATAAGCGCAGTTTTTTCAAATAGGTTGAGGAAGATGTTTGTTTAAATGAATAAAAGCTCTATATTTGATTGTACTTTTTCTTTCTATTTAACAGTTAAATATCAACATTCAATTGGATTTCTTTGTCATACAGGTTTTATAATGATAGGAATCATTGCAAATATATAATAGCCAATTTATCATTATCAGACTCTTTTTATTCCCTAATATCTGCATCAATATCGGTTTACTATCATTGTAAACTGAACATCTTTAGACAAAACCATCAATTTAAATATGACTATATGATGGGATTTCTTTTTTGTACCTTTTAGTTTTGAGGCATATAAAATATTTCATCAACTAATCAAGCCAACAAAGCAGCAGATTAAGTTATAGTTAAATCTGTAGCCGTGGTATGAGCAGCTTTCACAGACCTGGTAGTGCATGAGTGTGTTGAGCCTCTTCCAGTCGCTCTCTATCTTGGTGGTGATGTCCTCGTCCTGCAGGACCACACGAGCCGTTCTGCCCTGCCGCCACTCTGCAGGAAAAGAACAACATTAATAATTTTGTGACCTATGGTATTTCGGGGGAAGAATGTGTGTATGCCAAGTGTCTGACAGCTACACGTTGTCTAATGTCCATTGTTCTTCTTGCACTGTCCCTTTTCTCCTGCTGCGGATGAGGTCATGTTATCATTTTGCGGCGGTGTCAGCTTGATCTTTGAAACGCGGCGAAATGTCAAAGGTAGCGGCCAAAATGTCACCGCACACCGGCGCCGGCGCGTTTCTGCTCGACAATTAGAGTGTTTGTGATTCTGCGAACAAACTACAAGCGACACAGCGTCTTCACATGCGGATTCAAAACGTCCAAAAGCAACCGGGAGAAACTCATCCTCTCCAAATCCTTAACCTTTAAAGGTCCCTCGAGGGATAACACTGCAAACCTGAAGCAGCATCATCCACTACTTAAAGGGGATCTTACTCCCCCCCGGTTTGAAGGTGCATGTCAACCTGTGCCGAGTCATTCGGCATCGGATGACATGTTGTGGGCGTAAGCCTGCGTGTAGGTGCCCTGTCAGTGCGGTTTAGTGTCAGTGCTGCAGAGTGTTGCTGTGATTCCGCCTGTAAACAGGAACAGGAAGAGGGTTGTTTCCCAGAAATTGATGTTGAGCCCTTTGTTGATGTCACACGTCTTCAATGAAACATCTCACAGGCCCGCTCTCAATGGTACACCCCCCCCCTGTCGTTATTCCAACAGATCATGTGCCAAGGCAAATTTCCCCCTGTATGTTTTTTATCTCACATTGTGCTGTATAACACAAGCGGAAATAAAAAGTAGTTTGTAGGAGTCCACTCGGCGAGGACTCACCCAGGTCCATGTCCGAGGCTCGCGGCCGCTGTGAGTAGGGCATGTTCTTGTACACTGCATCCAGGATCTTCTCCTTCACCTGGGTAATGGTGTCACAGTTGAGCACCTTGACAGGGATTTCTGGGCTGTTCTCATTGTCTGGGTTCACACAGCTCAGCGTCTGGGGATCCGGTAGAAAAAAAGAGAGAGAGAGAGAGAGAGAGAGAGAGAGAGAGAGACAGAGGGGAGGCAGGTGAGAGTCAGAGGAAGAGAGAAACTATAGGAAAAACCCTTTCATTACTTACACCTCACCAAACTGTCCTGGTGGAGAGGAGCTCGACCACAAATGCAATTTCACCTCTCCAGGATGTGGCGGCTGTGCTGCTCTGGCAGGGGCATTAAACAAGTAATGAGACACGGGCTCTCGGAGATTCTGACATGGTGATCAGAGAGGTGTCGTGCTGCTGGTGGCTGGCTCTGCTCTCAGAGCGGAGGCCTGTGAGGGGGGGGGGGGGGGGGGGGGGGGGAGTTATCCTGATGGGCTGGGGTAGGAGTCCCTATCATGAGACGCATTTCAAACTTTACACTGCTCATAGACCAGTCAGAATTTAAAAGCCTGATTACTCTTGATTATATTTATCAGTCAATATGTATGAATAAGTGTTTAGGTGTTTAAATTGAAAGTTACACCCTGTGTGTTGCACTGACTGAAAAAATATTCTCCTGAAATTATGCGGAGGGGCTGTAAGTGTGAACGCAAATGTCGTGATCACCTGCTCTGGATATTCTCCAGAGCTTTTCTTTGAACTTTCTTTGAAATGTCACAGAGAAAAGACTTTAGACCTCAAATTCCTTCTGGTGTATATGTACCAAAAAATAGTCCAAAGTGATCATAATTGTAATGGGAAGCCAGTGAGGGATCATATCCTCGTCTCTTATTTGGGAGGTTTTTGCATTGATCATCTTGAGGTGATGGCAAGAGCCTCTGTTTATTATGATTTTCTATTGAAACTAGGAGAAGACACCTGCAGTGGAAAAGGGATCTAGACTTGATGTTAAACTCGTGTCCACACTCCAAGGTTTTATTTTCTCAAAGTGTTGATTTCTAGAATCTACCAGAGCACCTTGAAATAAATATCCAGGTGCAAGACTATTTCCTCACTGTTATCATAATACCCAAACTTTCAAAGGATTTATAATTCTAAAACCACACATGCCACTTTTCTATGAAACTACTCTTTCTGAGAAATTTGAACTTTTTGTTCTTGTTTTTTTATTGATGCCTTTATGACTCACCAGCGTCTTGTATTCGATCTGCTGTCGGATGAGCTTGTCCTCGCTGAGGGAATAGCGCGCCTCTCCGGTGATGGAGTCGATGGGTCCCTTCTCCATTTGCTGTTTGATGGCACAGAACAGCATGAAGAGAGGCTCGCCGGCACACTCCTTTGTTTTGGGACAGAAACCCAGGGATTAGGGAGGAAGGTGGGAGAGAGAGCAAAACAAGACACAGAAAAGAAGTGAAGGGAACGGAACGTGATCTGTATTCGTCAGCACGGCCGGCGATGAGACTCGGCAGCTGGAGCGTGACACATCAAACCTAATAAAATGGCGCTTTCTCTCCTTTTTGAATTGCACAGCTTGGAGATAGATGTGGCCCCTCGGGTAGCCATTATCCCTCCACAGTGTCCATAACACACATCGGTATTAAAGCATTACGATCACAGCAGTCTGTTTCACAACCGGCTGTATCCACATGAGGAATCCTGCCTGTGTGTTTATCACGTTGACACCTGTAGCGATGAGGTGCGGGAAAGTGTATTTTTTTTACCTTGAGGAATTTGTGGAGCAGGAAGGCGAACCAGTTTGTCAGCATCTTCTCTGCCACCGACTCCGTTCTGCAAGACAAGAGGAAGGAACACTCATTTGTGAGCGAGAGGCGTCCCACAGAGAGCCCGAGTGCTCTGATTATTCTTTTATAATTTAAGACGTAGAAGAGCCTGATATTGTCGGAGGCCCCAAAACAACACGACATGGAGAGTTCACAGAGAATTACTTCTATCGCTCGGTCCCGGAGGACCAGCGCTCTGATATCTACTGTAGTTAAGTGCTGCTGGTGCACAACATATTTGGGTCATGACATGAATTTTCAGAACTCAGAGGTCCACTCCTGCTCGGCTACTTCACTCCTGCACTTAGTGATGTTTGTGTTTGAGTCCAGATGGGAAGATTTTTTACGATTTACTGGAGCAAATCCCTCAAAATCATGTAACGGCACCTTTAAAGCGGAATATAAGCCCCTTTTAATCTGAGTCTGATAGAAAGCCTGCAGCGTTACAGCCACTCACTCTCTCTCTCTCTCTCTCCTCTCAAGCCTGCTGTCTCTCTGTCGCTCCCTTTCCGTCTTTACCTTCACTTCACTCTCAACGTGTTCTGACTCCACTGTTGACGGCCGCCCATTCAATTTATGAGCGTTTCCGCACGAGCAGTGTGTTTGGGCTAACAACGTCTTGTTGCACTGGCTCCCCTGTGAATGCATCCTTATATTTAATGAGTGTGCTTCAGATCGAGAGAGCCCTCTTCTTTTTGTATAAAAATAAAAAAAACCTCATGAAACATTCAATAGGCCAGTCTCAGCACTGGGAAAACAATCAGCAGATAACCAGAAGGTGGAGGAGAGAGGCGAGAGGAGGGAGGAGATGAGAGGTGACGGGGAGAGAAACGTGAGCTACAGCTGAATGTTTCATGAGTGGCACACAGAAGATAAGTCAGACTGACAACAGCTCTGCACTCACTCGTCCCCATTAGGTTCTCTTCCTCCAGTAGTCTCTCCCACTCTCTGTCACTTTTACTGCTCCTGTCTTTCACCTGTCTGCCCCGGCTCCTGTTTCTCACACTCGCAACGGCTGTTTCACGCCGCTGCACAAAACAAAAACCGAGCAGAGGTGGGCCTTCCCTACACTGGCCTACTTATTCACCCATCAGGAGGGGCCGCAACCGGGCCGGAAAGCACAATGCACGGAGGAATTATCGAAGCCAAAGGATAAGTGGCACCGATCAGAACCCGTCAGGTCTGTGACAGAGGAGCTGCTCGTTTAAAACCTCTGACCACAGTGAGAAATGTGTCCAGTTCTGGTTACAACAATTCACCAGGCGGTATTTGAACCATTAACGCGATTTGTTTCAAAAAGGAGAAACTATGAGTTTTGAAACCTATGGGCAAAACTTTTCATGACTCTTGCAAATATCTGAATTTAAGGGACCTGCCTGTTCGGAGCGGGCTGTTTGTTTTGCCTCTGGTGATGCAGGTTCTTTCAGTAACTGTGGAAAGTGAAACCTGAAGCTGCGGGAAGAGCTGTTCAACCGTTTATTCAAAGTTCTGTATGTAGAACCCCTAACTGGAGAATCTGCTGTCATTACCATGAAAAACACCCATTGTTGTGATCACCTGTTTATGCAAAGTTTATTAATATTGAACGTTTAACGTGTCCTTATCACCAATTACACACTGGTCCTTGGGTCCTTAAGCTGCACATATTACCTAACCCTTAATTTCTCAATTTAATCCACCAGACAGGACCGTTTAATATATATTTAATTCTTGCTCTTCCTTATGTTGTCAATATTTCACCTCACATTTATATAATTGTAATACGTTTTATCCAAAAGTGAGATATTTATCTATACAACATGACATGCACTATACCAGAATGACAAACATGTTCACGATTTGTAAAGAACTTAGACAAAAATAAATATTTATTATATTTGGAGTTACATTTTCTTTTTTGTGTATTACTGTCTTTTTAAACTGAATCTCTCTGTGACAGTGAATGCCTTGGTTTACCTGCGGAGAAGCAGCTTGGGGTGGTTCTTGCTCTCCAGGTTGCGTTCTATCAGGTCTGAGAGCAGCTGTTTCAGGATGTCGGTGGCGTACTCCAGCCGTCCCTGCAGCGCGGTCATGATGAGCGAGGCCACGTAGCCGCGGTCGCGCATGGAGAACGAGCGCTGCAGCTCCAGAGTGCGGATGAATGTCAGCAGGAAGAGCTTGTTATTCACCAGCTGAGCGAACTGCTTCAAGGCCTTTTCCACGTTGGCCTGTCCGCTCCCCGGCACCTACACACATTGTGCATTTTTTTGCACACAAACAAAGAAGCACACGCTCATTAGACAAACACTCACTGGAGGAGAACAAAAGTCATCACGTAGATGGAGAAACATTAAAACATCATAAACGCTGCCCCCAAAAACACCCACTACTGTGGCTGCAGACGCCACCAGCAGTGACGTGCAGAAGGAAGTCACGATGATTAAACTTCACTCAAAAGGCACTTTTGAACAGAGATCTTTTCAAATCACTGTGACCATAATAAAGCAACCATTACTGGCAGATTAAACTTGACCTTGAGTACATGAATAGATGTTCCACAAATATTGACAAAGCAAGAGGTTTGTCAGTTACTTCAAAATTAGGAGCTTCAGCCTTTAAACCGTTAAGATCGGGACAATAATAGAACAATCAAAGTAATAACAATTCAAAGTTAAGTTCTCTTGAGAGGAGACGAGGTCCTTGGGGATTTAGATGTGAACGAGAGCGAGATCAATACACAACAAAACATCTTCCAGACAAAAAGAATACAAGTAAATAAAAAACAGACTGATTTCCTCTTGCAAGCTTTCCACATCGAAAGTTGTAGAGTGAGGACGGTCAAGGTCTTAATCCACATAACGATGGACGACCCGTCTCCACCTCCGCCCACCAGTCAGTGGGAGTGAGTGTGTGTTGCTTCTCGCCATAGACTCAATCCTTCAAGATGCAGAACTAATACATCTAGAGAGTAAAGTATCCCTTCTGCCATGTTCCATTTAAATAACTGATTGAGATTTGTATTTGTCGATGTTTTTATTGTGACTTTGTGGTTTGATCGTATGTGGGTACTGCCGGGTGTACAACGAATTGTCCCACGTGGATGATAGTGGTACCTTGAACCAACAATGAGACTGCACTGTATAAATCGGGGTGTGTTGAGCTTTGGTATCGAGGAACCACCAATACACACGCTCGACCAATCCTTTCATTGAATCCCAAAACTCATTTACTCAAACTTACTGGATAAATTGACACTTGAACAAACATCAGTGTGAAAAGATACTTTAAATGACTGTTGTACTATTTAGTTTGGTTCATGTCCCATTTACTAACATGGTTGAGGTGGGATTTATGACCTATACTGCAGCCAGCCACCAGGGGGTGATGAAGATGACTTAGCTTCCCTTTTTGGGGAGTTGTTTGGACGTCTATCTTTATGTCTATTGTTTATATCTGAAGAAGCTGTTGACTAAAACGTTTTAAACACAATAAATGTTCTCTATCGAGCGAGCTGGATCTAATGATGAACTATCATGTGTTGGAAATCTTGGAAATGTTTGGCATGTAGTTTTGCAAAGAGTCGAAAAAAAAAAATCGGTGAAAAGTTTGACTAAGAACAGGTGCGTCACTAAGGCGCGGAGAGAGGCAGCCAAATCTCCTCTCAAACCTCATCTGGTGCGAGCCGGGCTCCACAAACAGACCTGGAGCTGAAGTGAGCATGAGCAAATGTCAGTCTGCTCACTTCGACAGCAGTTTGACAGCACTTGAACAACGAGCCGAAATCAATCTAGCTTTGGAGTATACTGGAGCCCGAAGGTCAAGACGTCAGAAAAATAGTTGAAACTGGATTCAAGGGGCTGCAGCCGTGCTCCAGAGGGCCTCTCACCTCCAGCTCTCTGAGCACAGGGTGATCATCGATGCCGGGGAAGAGAACCCTCATGGCATAAGTTCGATAGTCCAGGTACGGGATGCCAGCTCTGTCCAGATCGCTGGTTAACTCGTTGATGTCCGTCTGGAGCTCTGCAAACGCTGCGGATGATGGAGAAGTGGGATTAATATTTTACCAAGCATTTTTTTTTTAACGGCTCATCATTTTTTCTGCTACGGACGTTTTTGAAATATTCATTCTGAAAGATTTAAGAACCATCTAAGAGTGGAGCCTAACATTTTTTTGGAACCACACATTCCTATAAGAAATCGAACAGTGTGTTTTTAATGAGATTTAATAGATAAAATACAGTTTGGCTGCGTAGACCCTGACCTAATCATCGTTTAATATTGGCCAATTATGTTTAGTTTCTACGCTTAAGTTCTATATATTTGGTTGTATTCGTGTTTTATTTTTATTCATAGTTATTTATAATAAAGTTTATGGTTAAAGCAAGCCTCAGGTACATTTCTTTGCCATAAAGGCTAATAAAGACATCTCAGGAAGCATTGCTATTTTTTAAATATAAATATTGGTGTTAATATCAGTATTTTGGAAATTTCTTACTCATGAGCATCATCTTCCAATAATCCATATCAGTCGGGCTGTAGTGTTGTAATAAGTGTTTTCTGTTTACAAACGTTATTAAAAAAACAGGCTTCCCCAGAGGATTCTATCATTAATGACCATTCAACTAGTCTTTCAATTACTCCCCCATCTGATACATGCTGGCAAATAAAATCTTTATTGAACTAAATCACTTCACAAACAAAGGCTCCACAGTCATCAGTCAAAACATTAGTCCTCAGCAGATGGTGCAGTAATGTGATTACGAATCAGCTGCTCTTTCTGAGTTTTAATCAATGGGATTCATAAGCAGCCTCCCTCACTCACCCTCCTTGCACTCGAGAGCCACTCTGGACTCCAGGTTGTCCATCTGCATCTGCAGCCGTTTACAAGTCAGGTCGTTCTCGTGGGACTTGCGTCTGTAGGCCAGGAGGACGATGACCACGATGATGAGGAGCAGGCCTCCTCCAGCCGTGATGCTGAAGATGGCCGGGAGCGTGAGCAGGCTGTCGGAGCGGATGTGAACTTCTCCGGGTGAGATGTGGAGGCCTCCTACTTGGACCTGGAGGATTATTGAAGGAAACAACCACAGGACTTGAAGACACTGGTGAGAATGCTTGAAAAAACATCCAAACATTGCTGATGATGAATTAAATTGTCCGACCTCAGAGGATTTATGGAAGATTTTCCAAGGCAACTGCCTCTGAATAAAACAAGTCCCCAGCACACCAGCTTGGTTCATTTTTCAAGCTCTCATCTCATTATTTGCAAGAGCGGCTGTGAATAAATCTGTGGGGCAACGTGCTGTAATTGGGAACCAACCAGACCATGAGTGACAGACAAAGGCAGAATACCAGTGACTAAGTGAAAGTCTGTCCATGACCCACAAACACAGTGACGTACAGACAAACACTGACCCACATCCACGCAAACAGCGAATGAGATGCACTGGCAGACAGACGGAGACAAAAGCCGAAAACAGACAAGGCCTCAGACTGACCAGGACTTTGTGCTGCCCGGTGAGGTTCGGTGGTTCACAGAGCAGCTGAGTGTCGGACACGGTGAGGGAACAGGGCGTGACCCCGATCAGCACCGTGTAGTTCAGCCGGGCTCCACCAGACGCCGACGGCACCAGGTTACGTCCCTGAAACGGAGAGAGGGAGGTACAAGATGTTTAAACGCAGAAAACAAACAATATATCGCACCTCAAATACATTTAAGAGTAAAATCCATATTATCAAGTTCTGGTCTGAGGCTCCATATGAAACCAAAACTACAGATCCAGTCTGCTCCCCGGACGTCTGAATACTTACATCCCTTTGGGTCTTTCTCTGTGGGTTACCCAACCAATCTGAGTTGGAGTCTTGCTGATCATATTAATAACAGTTTAACCTCAATGAATTATTACCATGCAGTTTTTTGAGTCATTAGTCTAATGACTGTAATGACTCGCAGCCACTTCCCGCGGTGCACGCTACACTGAGTCACTGAGTCGTGTTTTCTAGGGAATCTGCTTCATTGTTTTACCAAAGAAAGGCCGATCGCTTCTAGATATCATCCCCTGTGCTCGTCACAGAGCTGCAGATTATGGTTCTTGCTGTGTTGTTCAGAAACTACAAAAAGAAGCCATGTGGTCCGACTGAGAGCAAGTACAGGACTTCATGGGGAATGTCATGAGGAAAACAAAGCAGCTCGGTTCCATTTCAGGGGCTGCAATTAAAGACTGACTGTGTCTCAGCGGCACGACCACGCTGTCCCATTTCCTTGTCTCCTTCAGGTGCGGGGGACATATGCATCTTTTCTCCCCCGAGGAACGAAGGATCCAACTTTGGTAAATAACTGTTTGTGGAAGAGATTACAGCGGCCGCCAGCGACAAAACAAAAACTTCTAGCTCCCGGCCCACGGGTTTGAAAACCAAAGGGTCATGAACACATTGGCATAGTGTTCAGTTGCATCTCAGTTCGGCCTTCACGGTCCACGCTGTCCCACAAAGGCTGCCTCCTTAAGTACATGTGCACTTATTAATAATTATTGTATCATGATGTAAGGATGTTGAGGAGAATCTGACCAGAGAGGACTGGACTGATCATTGAGGGAACAGTGGATTATAGAAACGAGGACATGGCGAAGACGACATTAAACAAGACTGATGAATACTTTATGTCCTATACTGCACATCCAACATCCAGCATCCAACATCCAGCATCCAACATCCACGTTGTTGATGCCAAATACTTACTGGCCGGATGGTATTCCCTCTGTGTACTGCGGGGTAATAAAATAGAAAGTGTGAAAGCAGCAGCAGAGGGTCAGATCTCCTCCAACTCACTTTGAGGATGATGGGAGCTCCGGGTTTCTGCTCCAGAACCCCCGACAGGCTGAGGGGCTCCAGGTACGGGTTGGGGTAGTAGACGAAGCTGGTGTTGTTGTAGGTGAGCAGGGCTTGGACGTTGTTGAAGACGAAGCCGAACTCGTCCACGCGTTTGATGGACTCCTGGTCGGCGGTGAGCTCGGCCTTCAGGGAGGGAGCGAAGCAGCTGATGGTGGTCGTGTTCAGCACTTTGCAAACCTGGAGAGAAGAGTCAGATCAAATGAAGGAGTTACACATGTCCCCATCACATACAGACCTACATGTCCTATGGAATACAGACTATACACACATTTAATGACTCACAGGATTGTTTGCATAAATTATTTAAAGACATAGATTAATCCTTGTATAGGTTAATTATAAAAATGTCAATTTTTTAAATCCCCAGTGGACATTTCCCCCCAGCATCATTATTTTTACCCTTAGAAAACTATTGTTAACAATTGATTTCAAAAACATTTTAATCTTCTGGAAAATGTAATTTCTCTGCATGTGAATCTCAGTTTTAAAATGAGCCATAAATTAAAACCCCCCTGTACTTTTTTAGTAACACACATACATACATACATAATAAACAATCTGAATCTACACAGCCATGTAGGATCTTTTCAGACCCGGTGACATCTGTCCTGAGAGATCCGATCACATGTTGACAGTGTTAAGTCCTCTGTTCACACCTGGCACCGGGATGTGTCCTGAATGTGTCTCCTGTGATCGCTCCTTATCGGATCGTACCTCCACTTTAGATGCAAATAAACACGACATCATTTCTATTTGCGAAGTTTCATTCCTCCTTGGTCTGAATTTATTGTGATTCGTTGTCGATGTATGTGTGTGTGTGTGTGTGTGTGTGTGTGTGTGTGTGTGTGTGTGTTTGTTAGCCAGAGATAAAGACTGAGAGAAGGATGGGGCTTAGTTAATCTTTTTGTTAGAAGCCGGTTTAATATGGAATAAGATTTTACCCATTTGGAAAACTAGAAATCATAATGTCAGGGCCAGTGACGGACTGCATATTGGGAGCACTGGGACATTTCCCACCTCCTTCATATGTTCACATCTGTACTTTACACCTACCACTTGTGTTTGAAGCTCTCAGGACAGATGTTAACATTCAAATAGTAAATTAGAGGGTCTGTGCGTTGGTAATCTACATAATGAATCCATATGTTCATGTGTGTTCTCACATCATCACCTGCCTGTTAATGTGTGGGTCTGATTTATGGTCTTGTGTAAAAAGGGGAAAGTTTTTATCTGTTTTGAAACAACTTTTGCAAATATCTACTGCATCTCCCACAAAACCAATCACTCCCTTGATCTGAGTCATAACCAAACACATAAAACAGGCTTGTCTCTGTTATTATTCAGAGGAACCATATCAACAAGCAATAACTTTTCTTTTTTGCTGTTTTTTATTCTGCAGTTCCTCGAGCTCCTCGACATAGAGCCGCTCCCTGAACCTCCAAAGATTCCAGACACATTTTTCTAAGCTTCGGCTTTTATCTGTGGTTTTAAAGAAACTTGTTTCAAGTCAATTAACTGCTTTTGTGTTTCCCAACATTTTGAAGGAGATCCAGTTATGTTCTGGAGATGAGCACGATAAAGAGAGTGCCCTCATTAAATTTACCAGTGACCCTCTTTAGGCAGCTGATTTGGGTGAAAGTTCAGCTTTAATCCCTCTAAATCTCAGTTCTTCCAGAAACACTGAGGAACAGGCAGCTTTAATTGACCGGCTCGGTTCTGCCTGGCGTCATTAACACACTGTTTAATTGGCTCAGGGCGCCTCTCTCACACTCAGCATTGTCTACATGAAACACTCCTTTTCTTCAAAACATTTGAAGTTTACTCATCTTATTTTCCTTCGACAAACTTCCACTTGTTCCTTATATCTGTATGTACAACATTTATTTTCTCTGCTTTGCAGACAATTCAGATGTAGCCACTCAAATCCTTCAAAGCACAAATGGAGGGCAGGGAAGTTGAGGTCAGGCTCAGAAGCTGATAGTGTTTCACAAACTGATGTAAATATAATTTACTGGCCCAGACGAGGCCGTAAACTCTTTCATATCATATTCACCTTGTGATCCGTCTCTATTCTAACATCGATAAAAAGTGACTTTAAAATCTCTATTTGATGGAAGAGTACAGGCAAACAAATGCATCACTTTTATTCTTTTGGCATCTCTTCACTAGCTACCTTTTTAGAATAGATTTTTTTTGTTTGTAAATCCCACACCCTCACATCCTCAGGCGATTCTCACACTGGTCCAAGGTGGAAAACTTGGGGCTAAAGGTGAAAGCACCGTTGCCATAAGGGTCCCAACACTTTGTGACCATCAATCACTCTGAGGTGATCGGCCCAAGGAGCTCAGGGAAGTTGAATCAGCTCCTTAAATCATCTTCCCAAGCCAATTCTTTGTCTCTTTTTGGAAAGAAAGACTTTATGTGTTCCCTCTTTCTAACCTGGACACTAAAGCAGTTATGTTTTAACCCCTCTACTGTTTGATGGTCGGGTGAGTGGGTGGGTGGTCGGATGTTTGGCAGGTTTGTTGTGTTGGTTGATCAGTCACTTTGGTTTGTCGGTAGCTTTGTGCAGAAACTACTGAAAGGATTTCTATGAAAATAGGTGGAAAGATGGGAAATGGGCTCTAAACAAAACAAAAATCAATAAAGATGTTTAACATTGTCCCAAATTTCCCAAAGAGTAGTGCAGTTCTGGCATTTAGGGAGTCTGTGCAATTTGGTGCCGCTTGATTGAATCTAATTAGACTGCTGGGACTGCTACTGCTGAGTGCCATTATGTATGGCTTCATTTTTATGACTATTAGACTGTGCAGTTGTATTTCAGTCCAGTTGGTTAATTTGCTCTTCGTCCTGTGTGTTTTTATGACGTTGGCAGATCTGTGATAAACAAAAAATCGAGTGCTCAAAAACCAACCTGTCACCTCATCTGGAGTTTGTAAATGCTCTCAGCAACATTCAGCCATGTGCAAATAAAAAGTAGTAAACGGACCTCAATGCCAAATCGACCTCGTTACCCTCTTCGCAAACTATCAATAAAGATCTGTCTTCTATCAGCTTGAGTTAACAACATCGATAAAGGAGTAAGTGCGGTAAATCGTCACACTCACATTGACGGATTCGTGGCCGGCATATTTGACTCGGACTCGCGGCTCCTGAACCACGTCCAGGTTGGTCCCGGTCACCGTCAGGGTGGTGTGTCCACTGGTGGGAGGAAGAGAAATGTTTAGAACAGTTACCGGTCAAACACATCACACTCCATGTAGCCATGTGCAGGAATGCAAAGAGGTTTAATTGAAGTGATGACCACTGAGAGATCAACATTTGCAATCTCGCACATCCTACATTTTCCACAGAAGCTGCACCGATGTGGGCTCCAGGAGACCTAGCTTGGGTGGGGGGGGGGGGTAGCTCGCTCTTTGTTATTGGGCAGCGGAGCCAGATCAAACGGCGAAACCAGCTGGCTGCTATTTTATATTCATCCTTGCCTGTGAGGCTGGCGTAGCATGAATACAGGTGCTGCTTGTTTACATACCCGCGCTAGATGTGATTAAAATAAACAACCCTCTCTAATCTTTTGCAAAACCTGAGCAGCACTCTGAGCTCCGGTAGAGTGAAGTGAGGAGCGGGGGAAAGAGGCAGAGGAGAAAAATACAAGAGGAACTAAAAAAGAGTGTTTCATTACAAAAAACAGAATAGAAAATGTCTGGTCCATGAGCCTGACAGAGTGCCAGCCCTTCTCCTCTCCCACTTCAAAGACTACCTAAGCTTGTAGGGCCACATAGAGGGACGGCACATTCGCGATGAAGCCTCTTGATTGCCGCTCCACAAAGCCGCTCCTGTCACCAGGCTGAGGGCCAGGGTGTCTCTCTCTGAAGTCTAATCTGCAGGGAAGCGGTGCTGGCTGCCCGAGCCCAAATGAAGTGCCATCATTAATTCAGTGGAGTACAGGTAGCGCACCACTCCGCTGTGATGGAGACGTTTATTTCGGCAACTTCGCTGTCACCGTGTGATACCGGCGGCTGTTTCAAGAGAGTTTCAATTAGATGGAACATGAGTTCTATTTGTGCACACGAGTCATCCTCTTGTGATCACAGTGCAAGGTTGTTAAATAATGATATCTAATCTAATTGACAACACCTTAGTACTCTGCAACGCTTTCCATGTGACCCTGACACACAAGCTAATCCACAGATCTACTGCTCTCATACTGATCTGCACCAGGCAGCCACATTTAAGAACCATTAGATTGTTCACAGCAAAATAACCATGCATTGTATCCTAAGATATATATAAACTATGATGTTCTACTTCATATTAATATAGATTTGTAACTTGTGCATAATGCTTGTTTTAACCTGTATGTAACACTGGGATATGGCGGCTTTAAGACTATTCACATGACATTGTCCTATGAATATCAGAAAGACAATGTGAAGAGCAGTTCAAGTTCCAACTAATACTTAGTCACCAATTAACCTGGGGCCCATTATTCTGAATTTGCACCATTAAAACTATTGTTTACAACATGAGATTGTTTTCTCGCTCATTAATTATGTCCCATTCAAACTCAACAAACCCAAATCAACACTATGCCTGTCACCCATGTCTAAGTGTGAGAGACCTGCAGGAACTCACAAATTTATCAGCAATTTGCACCCAACAATAATTTGTGATCTCAGTGTAAAGAGCGGTCACAGGTTTAATGAGAAAGGCCCTAAAGTTTTTATGTGTGTGGATTTTGTAACGGGAGCAATATCCCAACAAAACCATTAAAGGTTCTGACAAGGTTAACAAGCCCAAAGTCTGCTTCTGGGGAATCGTGACATGACATTATGATTTCCCCCACCATTGTATTTGGATATAAGCCGGACTCTTTGGCTCAGTGTTACCTGGTTATGCTCCACAGGGGCTCGATGCGCTGCACCGTCGGATCCTCGATGTACTCAAAGGCCAGACTCCCAGGAACTCTGGCCCGGTCCACCCTCAAACTGACCGGCACTGGCCCCGCCCCCGTCACCGAGGGCGCAGAGAAGCACACAATCTCCGACGCCGTCCTCCTGGTGGCAGAATCAAGAGGGGGGGGGGGGATTTATTCCTGCCTTTGAATGCGACAGCCTACTTTTTCCCACAGTTGCAAATCCCTGATTTAAGGCAGTTCAGAGCCACGCACATTACCCTGAGGAGAGAGGATTCATTACAGCCTGTCCTGTCCCCTCCTTGTTACAGACACATTAGAAGAGGAACAGTGTAATTAGCAGAGGGCGCTCGAACTAATGGTCTCCTCGCCTCAGCCGCCTGACTCCTACCACGAGAGGCATTTTGAACTTTAAAGAGATATCTATAAATACACGGTGAACAATACCTATCGCTGTGGGTTACAACATCCTCATCATTAAGTCTTTTCATTTCACAGATACTTAATTGTGTCTTAGATGTGCTTCTTTAAATAGAACAATATCTGACTGTGTTTCATGGACATGAGAGGGAGCTAAATCTTTAATACAGCGTGAAGGCAGTCTCATTCTAGTCTCCTATGAGGCTTTAGGACAGTGCAGTTAATAGAGCATCTGCTGGTTCTATTATCTTCAGTCTCACCTGTACAGCTCACAGGTCTGATTACCGAAGTACACATTCACCGAGCTGCCGGCTCCCAGGTTCTCCCCGACTATGGTGACTTTGGTGCCCCCGGATTCAGGTCCTCTGCCTGGGGTCAGCGCCAACATGGAGGGGGTCTGTGGAGAACCAGAATTCATTCAACTCAGGTCACACACAGAATACATTAGTCTTAGTTATTTGCTGATTCTGAAAGGCTCCATTCTTCCTCAGCTTTGGCTTAAAGCGACTAAAAAGATAGAATTGAACTAAAAAAATGTTAAAATAGAGGTCTGTCATTAGCCTTCATAATGAATCTCTATGTTCCTTTATGTAAAATCTATGTTGTACTCGAGGAACCTGAGGACTTTTAACCGGAGCTATCTTTCTGATATTCATGGTCTAAACATGTCTGGATGAGGGGAGACATGAAGTTTGATCTCTATGTTTAGCTTATTTATGATATATTTTACCAGAATTTTATATCACACATCATTGTTTCTGCAACCTCTTTTTGTATTGGCTAGTTTTCAGTAGTTCACCTTGATGAACATGACGCAGCGAGCACCAGCAGACCCCAGAGACATGTAGCCCACTGTCCATGGAGCAGACTCAGCAGTGGATAGATGTTTAACGAGAGGTGTTTAGAGGATTGACAAAATCCAGCGTTTTCCATTGAGGCGAGATGCCAACTTTGTCTCAAAATGTTTTGGGAGAATAAGCTGTAAAATACTGGATTTGCACATAAGCTCTGAAAAGCACCAGCACTCTGCCGGCTCTGGAAGAAGCACGATGTCCACAGAGTCTTTTTCTGCTTATACTGCTTGTTTAGTGGTTACAACGACTATGTAGCGAATCCTTCAGGGCCGACTTTCTACTTGAAGTATATACTAGTCAAGTTTGCCTCTTTTTTTTGGTGCAATAACGGTCTTAAAAGTCATTATTTGAACTTAAAGATGTGCAGATCCCCTGGTTGCACTTGAGAAATGAAATCAAGTGTCTGATTCTGTCTTTCTCTAGAGTAAATGTTTGCTGAGGTATTAACAGGTCTATCTGGTTGTTAGCTTTCAGCTGCAGTCGTGCCTTCAGCCATACTCTATTCCGTTTGTTTCAAGCTAAATCGGTTTCAGTGTCAAACATTACCACGAAGGAGTAGAGCTGGGAGGACTGGGCCCGGAGCTCTGGTCTGCATTCACCAACGCACAGCCTAACCGGACCTGGTGCGCTTCCTCTGGGAGCCACGGCCATCTCACACACAATCCTGTCGAGACAAAACACGCAAAAGACATGAACACACTGCCATGCAACACATCATCATGCATACGAGTAATCACCAGCCAGACACACACAGCAGAATCGCTGCACTGTATCACATTTGTTATGAACTGCACTGGAGGGGATATGGCCTCTGCTGGCTAGTGTGATTGAGGCAGACTTTCATAGCAGTTGTGGGTCAATACCGAGGGCCATCTTTCTTCCTAATGGGAAACCTATAACAGCAATATAACTCAAATGATAAACTGCACCCCCCCCCCACCCATCTCCAGCAAGATTGCCACCCACCATTACCTCCCGTTGCCATGACAACACAGGGGTTTCTCTTCAATGGATCAGTATTGCCTGTCAGGTCAATAAGATAGAGTGTGCCATGAATAAGTCATTATAGCAACTGACCCCATGTTGAAATTAATGGCTGTAACAGCTGTAATGCCATGTTTTAAAGCTCCACGTGTCCCCCCCCCCACCCCCCCCGCCGAACACACTGGGAATCTGTGAGTCCTCCGATACAATAGAGCACCCAATGAATCATCCCCCCCCCCCCCCCCCCCCAATCTGTTCATTCATACATCACGAGACTTTTCCAATTTTCTGCTGGCATCTTCCTTTCTCTCTCTCTTTTTTTTTTTATAAGGATATAAATAAAGTCCCCGTGCCGCCTGAGCCCAATCGCATTACACGGCTGTGAGAGAAACACATGGTTAACCGATTGTCCCTCCAGTCGGCAACACGCAGCGCATTTCAATTACAGCTGTGCCGGCAGCCTCATGACGACAGTGACACAAAGACTGTCTCCTCCATTGGCTCTGCCTGCACCGGAGCAATGCAAAGTCCCCCCCCCCCCCACATGATAATATAACCTGTTGAGGCATCACTGAGCTCGGGCTTATTCACAGACTGAGCTTGAGTCTGTGATCAAAATTGTGTGAAAGAGAGAGAGATTGCATGTGTGTATTTCCTCGTGTGTGTGTATTTGCATGTTTGTGCAGTGTGTGTTGTCTATGTACAGTATGAGTCCATGTGTGTGTGTGAGCAGAGGAGGGGGGGGGAGTTTCTTACTGTTCTGCTGTGATGTATCCGTCCTCCTGCGGCGTGCACTTCACTCCTGCCACCTCCACGTTACCCTCCAGCTCGGAGAAGGACAGACCCAGGTTCAGGCCCTGGATGGTCACCAGGGTGCCCCCCTCCAGAGGCCCTGCCACGGGGCTCACCTACATTGGAAAGAAAAAGCAATAATAAGAGGAAGTCAAATTTATTGTAGAGTGGTTTGTCAGTCCATAGGCTTTTAGGGGCTTACTTTAATTAGAATTACAAAGACTGTAATTGTCTTTTGCCTCACATTTTATTTTTTATTTTATGTTAATTTTTCATAGAGAGATTATTTTTAGTCAGAAGAAATAATATCCACAGTTTCCCATGTTGGAGAATAATGTGCCCTAGAAAGAGTTTAACTCCAGAAAAATGTCATTTGTTTTACTGGAGTCGCATGAATTTACAACCCGAGATAAATGGTGACAGTATTTCTTTCTAAGTCCTGGTTTAAAAATATGACACCAAAGATTTAGAGTGCTCTGACAAAATATCAATTGCGGTTCAACCAGTTCAAATACTGGAGCTTAAAATGCGCACTGGTTAAACCTGATACCCTAAAATGTGCATCATGGAATTTAGATTCCTTTAGCTTCTTTCAAGAATCCAATCTTAGAAACACAGTTTGAAAACATCTGCATCCAAATAAGTGTTTAAGCTCCATATCAGAAACAGTCTCCATCCTTTCTAACATGCTTGAGAACACATCACATGACTATTCACACAAACTGGTCATGTGTGCGCCGATGTTAACAGGATGCACTCTATTCTGCAGCTCGTTGCTTAGTTGCAGGAGAGGACTCCAGTGTTGATGGTGGACGAAGCCTTCAAAGGCCCACATTGAGTTCATCTTAAAGAGAGTTGTGAGTTTCTTGAAGTGTCCTTGAGATCCAGAGTTATTCAAAACTAACTTGAACACTGCAGTGAATAACAAAAGCCTTGGGAGAAACCTATTCACTGTCCTTTCCAGTATAAAGTTCACCATCCCAGCAGGAAACCCCTGGACCTGCAGAGCTGAACAAGAGCTTGGCCCGGACCACTCTCCCTCCGCTCCCGAGCAGCACTTGATAGTTGATTCAGTGTGCTGAGGCTCCTTCAGAAACGCTAATAATGTGACAGCGACATCAAAGTCTCACGGCTCTTTGAAGTAGGAGAGCCCTGCATCTCTGCTGCTGACCCACTGGGCCTCATTCAGGAGAACGAACAGAGGTTTGTGACATAAAAGATCCATTGCCGCTCTGGACAGACCTGAATTCGTTTAGCTACCGGGCGCCTAACGCATTCAGTCGCTGTACAATGAAATGCACGATGGTCTCAGGTGAACAGATAATGGGACAGGAAGCTTCAAAGTGGAAAGTAGAATTAGTGTTTGTTGTTAATAGAAGGTTTTTTCCGAGAGAGAGATGAAAAGTTGAAAAATCTGAATTGCTGCTGGAACTTAATGAGCAGCTGTTTCCCAATGTAAAAAATATTCCTTGATCCAGCCCCTGATCTGGAGCCGCACCAAAATTGAATGGGTTCTTCTCTGACCTTTACCAGCTTATATAGAGGAACTGATATATGTGAGTGTGTGCTCGATTGAATTTAAATGGGACTGTTTGGCCTTGGCAGAAGTCTTCTATACTAAATCTACACAAAACAAATTCTTAAAAAAACAATCAAAAACCAGTTGAATAAAGAAACACAACTCCTGTATAATTTAAACATACGATATGTTTGTCCTTGGTGGTACAAAGTTACTGACTGGTGGACTGACTGGTGGACTGACTGGGGGACTGACTGGGGGACTGGGCGACTGTCCAGACAAACAACAAACCTCGGTAATGCGTGGGTTGGTGCACTTGACGTTCCTGGCAGAGAGGTCCAGCCAGCGGCTTGCGTAGGGGGAGATGGGAGGACAATGCTGCTTCATGGTGCATCTGCCCTCGCCGCTGCACCAGCCGCACTGGAACTTCCTCTCCGCCCGCAGACACATGCCACAGCTGTCCCGCTGGGCACTGCACTTGTAGAGATGCACTGTGGCGTAACACAGAGGACATCTGGTCAGTCGTTATGATTTGAAGTCGTTTCACGTGACAATAGGAATGGTTTGGATGTAGGAAGATGAATCGCTCCTATTAAAAGACTATAACAGTAATTCAAGCTCACAATAATACAACACATGAGCTAATTGGATCTAAAACAATCAGTACTCATATATTGCTGTTTTAGATTTATCTCCAATAACTGACTTCATCCACAGAGGGTTGCCTTGTGAATTCAATAAATGCATAATTCCGCTTTCAACCAGATTTCAAAGTAATCCAATAAACCTGTCTTTGAAGTCTCTTCAGCCCTCTCTCATGTTAGCCGCCTTTATTTATGCCCATATAAAAATAAAGAAATTATGACGGTGGCCTGTTAAAAGTAATGGCCACCTCTGTGTAAATCATTGACTAAAACCCGTAATGACGACTGCAAACAGGCCCGCTGATGAAGACGTGACCGGGAGCAGCCGTAAGAGCCGAACTGAGCAAATATGACCATTCCATCTTCAAGTGATTGGGTGCTTTTTGATATCACACCTTGCTTTTGTGAACTTTCTCTCAAGGCCATTTGGGAGCCTTGAAGTGTTCTGTGTGGCCCACCTTTCCCCCTGAGGATTGAGTGCTTTACACTCCTCCGGTCTGGCAGTGATGGATTGCAGAGTTACCTTTAATCTTCTCGGGATTGTCGATGATGAAATTGCCGTTCCATACGATTGAGAGGTCCACTGCCAGGTCACTGATCTTCACACCCTCGTACACGTACTGAAAAAAGCAGAAACGCAGAGTGAGGCAGTGTGCACAGGAAGAGAGAAAGTCAGAGATACAAGAGATAAAGAGGGAGAAAAAAGATCGAGAAAGACAGAAGGGTGGGGGGGTGAGAGGATGAAAGTGCAGCCGGGAGACGAAGCTTTTAACCATCTGTCATTTCTGCCATGGTTGTCTGCTCCACTCCTCTCTTGACATGTGGGGACACAAACCCTGACTGTGGTGGCCAATCATCCACATCTGAAGAAAATGGCCTATTTGCCCATTGTCGCGGAGGAACAAGGTATACATGCTCTATTTGGATTTCTCCTGTCGTTTGCACCGTGCAACAAACTCCGCTTAGAAATCTCCTGAATTCACCCCAAACTATGTGACCTTATGTGAACGCCTAGATGTCTGTCCATCCATCCATTCACTAAATCGGTTGTCTCAGGTGGAGCTTGAGCCAAGGGTGCACCCCGGGACAGGACGGTAATGTATTGCAGGGACAACATACTGAGACAGAGATCCATTCACCTATGGTTAGTCTTCAGTTAACTTAACCTCCATCTGCACGTCTCTGGACTGTGGGAGGAAGCAGGAGAACCCAGAGAAAATCAGACACAGGGAGGACATGCAAACTCCACAAACAGGAACCTCCTAGCTGTGAGTTGATGGTGCTAACCACTGCACCACCGTGCCCAACTACCAGACAAGGTCACACCAAGGTCCCGCTCTCCAACCATTTAGCCACTTTCTGTTCCTTACTCTTTATTTCTCTCCTGTGCTTTGCTCTTTTCCTCGTCACTTTCCCTTTCCTCTACTTTCTCCCCAGTATGCTCAACACCTCAGGCGGTGTTCACTCATGTACCCTATGTACCTTGCCTACACAGCATCCAAGATGTCTGCCTCATTTGACAGCTGTGAGACTCCCACTGGGAATGTCTGAGGTCATACCGAGCTGTTCTGGCACTGCACACTGGTGCTGTTGAAGCGCAGCGCCGTGACACGGTGGATGACGCCCTGCAAGTGCACCACGCACTCGTAGCCCCGCTGGCCCGACTGCGGCTGGGGAAGGTTCCGGGCTTTCAGGGTGATGGGTCTGACTTCGCCGGCCGGGATGAGAATTTCCCCAGAGTGAAGCAGCTGAGGGCAGTCCTACAAAAACAAAAACACAAACATAATAACTGTTCAGTTCACAGTAGTAGGTCATTAAACTTTGCATATTAGCCAAGCTCACCTGTGCTTAATATTTCTGCTCTATCATACCTACTGTAAATAGTACTTAAAAAACTCTGGATATCTATAGCTTCGATATAACTGTCTATTTATAAACTTTATATCTCCATGTTTACAGTGGTGTCTGCATGTGGTAATCTGTGTTATGAAAAGGCATGAAGGATTAAAGTAGCACAGGGATTAATGGGGCAAATAAATTGTTAATCCCAATGTAATTTGCATTCATCTGCTACATGTTACTTTCCACTACAGTAAACTGCATGTCAGGCTGTGGTCTGTTGTAGAAATACACTGTATTTTCCTCTATTCGATTCTCAAGGGCGATATATTTAGAAACAGTTTGTCAAAGTATTTATATCATCTTTGGTTATTGATACTATTTTTGTTATTGATACATATAATTAAATGCTTTAAATGGCCCAGTCAGTAATATCTAGCCAGCGTTGGTTTATGGGGATGACAGTGATTTGGTTACAGACTGAAATATCATCGTAATAATATGATGGGTTGCTATTAAATCTGGTATCTGATGTGTCCATGGTTACCAAAGAACAAGTTCTAATAAAATCATTGAGCTTCTTTCTCATGTGAGGTCAAATTGTGCCAGTTAAACATCTCACAATCTAGTGACATTAAATCTGAGACAGATCATTTTATTCTAGTAAACTGATCCTAATAATATCCAGACTTTTTTTTTTAGCAGCTTTTGAATAGATGACCTTGTTATTTAGGACAGACATGTGTGTCCCATGTACGACAACATGTGTCCTTTATGGAGACTTGGTGATCCCATGATTTTTTTTTATCTAGCATTGGGCACAATTTTCTTTGTTTAATGATTAAATCAGCCTCAGCACACTTTTTAAGTTTAGGATTAATCAACCTCTGAGCCCATCAGCTTCTGTCTGTTAATGAATTAGCCTCTGGGGGCAGCAGCTAGCATTTTGCTGCTTCAGTGTAAACAACGACAACCAAAGCCTGCATCAAACACTATCGGTCAAACAAGAAAGGGTGACCAGAAGCTTCCGGATGCCGCCTACAGATTCTGCAAATTCACATGCAGAATATAAGATTAAGTGCTAATTAGCAGGTTAGCATAGACATTCAAGGGTATGCTAGCCTTCTAGCGAAAGTGTTAGAAATAATGTCTATATAGCATCAGCTTGTAAGCATTGCTATGGCGTACATTTTAACATGCTGATATTAGCATTTAAATGAAGACACAAGTATTCTGGTGGATTTCTTTGTAGTGGCGCTATAGTGTGTTTTAAAATTTGAATTGTAGATCGTGTCCTCGAGGTAAAAGTGTCACATTGCAAAAGATAGACTGTGCTCTTGAAAGCAACAATGTAATTAGCTAATGAAACGGTGTCTCTGCAGTGTCTCCGTGTTAATGCACCTCCGAGGCGTTGACTCTCCCCTCCTGGAACGAACAGCTGCTCGGGTCGTGGGTGCACAGGTTCCGGTATTTACACCAGTGGCAGCGGAAAGTGCTGTTTACACAGGACAGACACCTGCAGGAGGAAATGAAGGCATTAGTAAACAACGCACACGGAGAACGCAACATTTCCATTGCTCTGCTTGTATGATAAGTTCCTTTTTGATGTGATTTGTTGAAAATGAATCCTTCCTCCCTATCGACTGTACATCTGCTTCTCCTGTGTGGAGACGTTTGAAAAGAGAAGGACCGATGCCCTCAGTTTCTGAGCAGAAACCATGTATCTGCTTTTTTTGTTGTGCATGACAATTTATGCCCTTGACGATGAGGTATTGACAGGTTTTACGGTCTCTTGAAGAACTTTTAAACTCTTGTAACAGTGTCGTACTATATCAAAGCATTTGGAAGCTTATTTCTATCACGGACATATCGTCCTTGTCAGATGTACAGCGGTGTTTTATAGTCTCTTCAGTTTTTCCTGTGCAGTCACCCATGGAATTCTGGATTATGACAAACTTTGGAATGAAAGTGCCAAACGCAGATTTGATGGGTCGAATTGTGTAAGATCCCTGCTTCGGATTCTGCAGCCAGCGGTCAGATGTGGATTAGAGTTGAGCTGAAACAACCCGGTGGGACTGGATTTAATCACATTTTAGTCGACACAACATGGATGTGGTGCTGATTCAGCTCAGGGAGAAGAAGTGAGAGGTCAGTAGATGAGAGAATGGAGAATAGAGCGATCCGCAGCGGTTGATGCACCAAACAGAGCAATTGGAGAGCTGGAAATTGATCATGTGCTATTTCCCAGTGGAGGCAATATGGACTCTGCTGTGTATAATAGAGATGTACCACTGCACAGGAAGACAACAGATCCATGCACTAGCCCAGTCTTTTCTCCTGGACATGCCCGTGCAATAAGATGAAACCTTGAGAAATGTGAAAAAAAAACACTACTTCGATTATTGCAGCTCATCGCAAGCTACAAGTGCAAATAAATGTTGTGCAGCACCGTTACATGTTGATCTCAATTAGCTGCCCAGGGCCAGTATGGATGTAGAAATGTGTGCTTGTGTGTATTTGTGTGTGAGATAAAGAAATTTGGGAGGTTGGCTATAAATAGAAGTAAGTGGCAGGGTGCTGCAATCTCTGGATAATTAATTACAGGGGGGTTATGTGATGCTGAGGTGAAGGAGGTGGAGGAAGAGGTGCTGGGCGAGGAGTGAGCTCGGTCTGAAATATTAATCACATGGGTTCATGTGGTCACCTCACAGCTAATGGAGGACATATTGTTGTGGGGCGGCTCTGATGAGGCTCCAACTGTTTTTCTCTAATGGCTTAATACGGCTGTATTTGCTCATGCATGCTGCAGTCAAAGGGTAATTTCAATAGACATCATGTGTGTCCACTGTTGGCTAATTTCCTTTGTTTGGCCTTGTATATGATCATCAGTCAAATTGTCCCTCCCAGAGTGAACTTATTGTCGATGCCCTCGATCAAGCTGCTCACGGCACAGTGGAAGTCAGGGAGTGTAACCTCAAATCCCAATAACACCTCGAGAAGAAAAGAAACATTCCCACTTCAACTGTTAACCCTTCGACTGCTCACAAGCTGGTATCAGACATGAACTCAGGGAAATTGGACCTGGACATTTTCCAGAATTTGCCTTTCTCACACATTCACAACATCAGGAAAAAATCCAGAAAATTCCAGGCAAGGGGGCGGCGCTGAGGAGGCAGGACCCAATGTATAAATTCCACATTGACATAGGCATCTACTCTTAAAGAATCTCGTATTCTCAAGTTTCTTCATCCTCGACACGTCTGGCACCTCTTTTTCATCCTGAGTAATATCAGAGAAATGCCAACATCACGCCCACATGCTCACTTTGAACTCTGCATTCTGACATGGGCTCTCTAGAATATTTGATGAAAGTTAATGAAACGGTCCTGAGCAACTGACTCTGACATTTGCGTTCTCACATACAGCCCCTTTCTAGAAGTACCTGGACTTCAGTGCATGTCTCAAAGCAGCTGTATAAAAAGTAGATAATTCCTGACAAATGCTGTTGAAGTAAATTTTCAACACTGAGGGATTTGACTTGTTTGTTGAGATTTATTTCATCCTCTTGCAAAGCCGTGAAAACTCACAAAGTTGCTGATGTGCAAGACTTTCTTTAACGCTGACAAATGCTGCTAATTGGCATTCGTCCTAATAAGATCCACCTTTGTAGCCGCGCTGGTTATTGTTATTCAGATAGACACATTCTTACCCTAGTCTACTGTTGCGGTAAGTACACTTGACACTAGCATAATGGATCAAAGTCTAAAGCAGCTTCCCTGCTCAGTTACCAAAGCTTATTTTTGGCAGGGTAGAACATATGAGCATTTAAATGAATTCCTTTTGCATTTACATTATCTTATTTGCCCTCCAGGCTCCACAGCAAGGCAACAAATATAAAGAGTCTGAAGTCTGACAACAAACCCAACTGGCAGGGCCCCATGGGACTCAGTAAAGTGTGTGAGTCTAATGGTTATCTGTATCGGGGTCCTAGGGGACTGGTTGTATACAGGGAAGCATGCCCAGCTACACTCGTTTTGCTCTAATGGAGAGTTTCCAGGTGTTAATATGTACATAAAACATATAATGCTATTAATAAAAAGTAATGGTCGTTGGCACTGTTTTTCTCTTTTAGAATAATTGACAAAATAAAAAAACTGCAGCGCTCAGATTAGCAGAGATTAAAACTGTAAGCAGTGAGATCACAGGCTGCCAGTTTAGGCAAACTGGAAACAAACAGAGCATGGCGAGTGCATCATGTTGATTCAAATGAAACCTGACAGTTAAATTGAACTCAGAGGTTATCTAACAGCCCCATCTTAAGTGGGCTTGGGTGCATCAATGCATCATTGCCCTAAATGAAGTTGTGCTCCACCATCTATCGGGCAAATCAGAGGTGGGGGCTGGGAGTACGGGGGGGGGGGGGGGTTGTAGGAGGGGTCAGTGGCAGCTGGGACTTACGTTTGATGCGTGCTGCAGTTGTAGAACTTCACCTCCGTGCTGGCGACCATTTGACCCGTCTCCTTTGAGTTTAGACGAAGTTCTACGCCAGCCCAGTCTGAAAGAGAGAGAGAGGGGCGGGGGGGAGGGGGGGGGGGGGGATGAGTGAACAGACAAAACGAGGGAATGAAAAAAAATATGCGAGGGGGATAACAGGATGGGGAAAAAAAAAGGTGAGTGAGAGAGAGGCAAAAGAAAAAGAGTAGAAGCGGGTGAGCGGAAACAATGAGTGAAAAGAGGAGGTCAAAATGAGAAAAACGTTAATGCTTTTATCTCCCTCCTGTAAAGAGCCACCTGGTGTTTGCGTCGCTGCAAGGGCACATTGCTGTTGTCTTGAGAAAAACCTTCAGTCAGAAAACTTCAATTGAAGGATTACTGTATTTGCTCAGAGGGAAATTCTACAGCTCCGTGCTACTTATCAAACTCTCGGGATGAACTAAAAAATTTTTTTTAAAACGCAGGGTGGTCAATGGGAAGAGGAAGCTGCTTTTTGTTTGTGTTTCTTGAGTGTTGACATTTTAAGCTCCTCAGCTGTTGTTGGTGACTTTTTAAGTTTCTGTTTTGAAACCTGATGAAGTCTGAACTCACCTTGTCCCTCTGGTATCTGTGGGACCTCCTTCCCGGCCGGGGACAGACACATGACCCTGTCCCCCTTGACGTGGCCCTCCACTTGGGCCTGCTGGCCAAAGGAACAGGTGACTCCGGCGGAAAGGTCTGGAACGTTATTTACCTCCAGCAAAAGCTAAAAGTTACAAGGAGAAGATTTCAAGGGTCAGACGTGAGACTGGTCTGGTGATTTGGTCCCATAGACTCTTAATAACGATGGACGACATGTTTCCAATTTGTCCCAATTGAGAATAATGAAGCCAATGAAGACATCCTGGTTAACCTATGGGTGATGCAATCATGCACTTGGAGACAGTGAGATTGTGGTGTGGAGCCACTGTGTCTAGGTCCTGGAATAACAGGCGTTCATCCAACCCTAACTTTATAGCATCAAATAACTAAGTAAAACCAAACTTTGTAAAAAAAATAAAATAATGGGTACTTTATATTTAAATACTTTATATTTACATCAGGGTTGGTTCCTCTTTACAGAGGCCGCCATGTTTTTTACAGTAGCCCCGACTTGACGACCTAAACCCCTTTTGAGTTTAATGACAACTGAACGCTACCACAGGTTTTCCTCCACATTTGGAAGAAGAGGATAAGGTGAAGGGTATTCAGCTGCAGCATGCAACTTCACCACTAGATGTCACTAAATTCTACACATTGAACCTTTAATCCACAAAAAATCTGAAGTATAAAAACCACAAATAATCCAAGAAGCTAATCTCCTGTCCAAGAAAAGTAATTGTACATTTGTGCTCTCTGAAAACAAAGTGTGCTCCCGTGGTGTGGGTCATGAGGACCTGCTGCATTTGGACACAGTCATGCTAGCAAGCCGTTCACCTCCACGTCCAGTCTTTCTGCTCAGATAATCATCTCCCGGCTCCAGCTTCGTATTTAACATTTAAATCATATTAAGTATTTTTCTCAAAATGTCAAACTGTTCTCTGGTGATAATGTTCCTCATCTCCTACTGTACCTCACTCCTCTCTTCACATAGAAAGACAGTGGAATTACGCCTTCAGGGAATATAATCAACCTTTCAGTCAACAGATAAGAGAAGAAGACAGAGTTTCTCATTGCTACAAAAACAAACTCCAACATTGTCTCTCAATACACATGTTCACACCAAAATAAACCGATGCTGCTGCCATCTTCCCTTCAGCTCTCACTGCTTTCTCTCGCAGACTAACTGCTCATGTGGCCGTACAAGGCTACTCACAGGGATCCCTCATAAACAACGTGAGTGGACTGACAGCAGCTGTGACTGGTGAAATGATGCAGGGACTCACAGGGACACTATGTGCTGACACAGCAATGCTGTCCGGATGAGCGATAACTTTCACACAGCGGTCAATTTCAGTGGCGAAGCGGAAGGTCTCCTCTGCCCTCTGACACCGGTCCTTCCTCGAGCACCTGTGAGGCAACAAGACACAGAATCAGGATGTGAAAAGAAGGTGCATCAATCTAAGTTATGATGCATGGATAGATTTTTTTTGTCAGGCTAGATGCATTGCTCTTTTTTTTTTTTTTTTTGCACAGAAGTTCACCTCAACTTTAAAACTTACAGTGTCTTAATTCAAGCAGGACTAATTAGCCAATGGCATTACCAGGGCTTATTTCAGACATGCACTGAAGTCCGGACATTTTCCAGAGCGCTTCTATCTGAGAACAAAAAAAATCATCAATTCCCTCACTCTGACATTGACCCCCCCCGAGTCAAATGTCAGAGTGAGGGAATTGATGATTTTTCTAACATGCAGCTGATATAGAACCGGTGGAGGAAATTAGGCTCAATACACGAAGAAGACGCGGACAAATATGAGTTTTTAGTGATAAGGGCCAACCAGGGTATTGATTTGCTATAAACAATAACTGAATCCGATCAAGATAAGAAGAGCATTTTTATATGTCCCAAACACATGCACAGACATGCACAGGCACACTCATGCATTTAACCCATCTGGTGCAGGACACACAGAGCAGTGAGCGACCATGTACGGCGACCAGGGAGCAGATGTTGGGGAGTAAGGTGCCTTGCTCAGGGGCACTAGAAAGGGTAGGGAGAATCCTCTTGGATTTTTGGACAGATCAATCCAGGTTTGTCTTTTTGTTGTTTTCTCCGTGGAGTCGAACCAGAGACGAACCAGAGACCTTTTCTGCCCATAGTCCAAGTTTCTGCCACTAGACCACAGCCTCTCCCCAGTCCACCACCTCTCCCATAGTTCTCTATACATTTTACACGGTTCATGTCTAAAAACAACTCATGAGTCCAAGCTGTCCTGCTAAACAAGGATGTGAAGCATGTATTCCATCTGTTGAACATCAGGACTCTCATGTTTCCTTGCACATATCTGTCAGGTTCTAGGTTCTTGGCTTTTTGAATTTTTTGAATTTCTTTGCAGAATGTAGGAGTAGAATAAGTTTCCACTCCCAGACCCAAACAGGCAATTAAAAGACAGACGTGAACAGGTTGGCAGCAAAGTTTGACCTTTATGATCTTTGAAGAGAGAGAAGAGTGCAAAGTAAAAGTTAATTTAAGTTTAGTTATAGCAAATTTGCAGAAATCAATTTATCCAGTTTTAGAATTGACAGGCTGTTGTGGATGTTCTTTTTTAATGTAGTTCTATTGATACTGATTTCTTTGAGAGCAGCAGTGTTGGAGTTCTCAAATGCAGGATACTAACTGTTCCCCGTCATCTCGTTCTGTTAAATGTGTAATGCAGAGAGGAGAGGCTGCGCTTAATACACTCTCAGATGCTGCTGAGGGGGTGGCACCTCCTGGGAGAGCTCAAAGAGCACCGAGGCCTCTGCTGTAATTACAATGCAATATAAAGGCGGTATGGAAACGCGGTGACAGCTGTTGCTGGCTCGGCTCCTTGAGGCGGGCCGGAGCCACGGGAGTACAGACAGTCACCTTCTGACCGCTCATCAGCTGAAGTGCCTCGGAAAAAAAACTTTCATCTTTCATCCGCGGCTCTCTTTCATTGCCTTTTATCTGGCGTCTTTTATTCACCGTGTTTTGTCTGATGGAGCCATTTGTTCCCTTTTTCCTTTCGGCTTTTTTACATGTTCAGCTACGCCCCCCCACCCCACCCCCCCACCCCTGACGCGCACACACACACTCTGTCAGATAGGTGGCTTGGTGCAGTGTGCGAGGGGGGGGACACTCAGCAGCGAGATTATTCAGTGGCAAGACAAAAACAGACTTCAATCTGGATTTAATAGACAGAGAAATAAAGTAGCCTCATTCCGCAGTGTGAGGGATCATGATTCACTTTGGGTAACTCGAGGGAACAACAGCCTATCTGCCCGCTGATAAGTGTAAGGCGGTAATTTAAATAAACAGCGTAATGGGACTTGCAGACAAAGTCAGCACTCAGGAAAAAAGGGGTGAAACTTTTTAATGAGGTAATTTAGATTAAAACAAAACATTATATATTTTTCTCTTCTCACTAGAATAGCAGTTTGATAACACACTGAGAGCCCCAATTTAAATATTGCTGATGGTCATCAAGATAGCGCCCCGCTCGCTGAAATGCAGACGTCATATGATGAAACGGGGGAAAATCCCCGGCTGAGGTCATCTTCAAACACAGCGGCTGGTTCAGAAACACAGGGTTTTTAATCCCCCGAATTCCCTTTGGTCCATATCAAGGTATTACGCAAGCTAACCCTGGGGTCGGATAATTAAGATGGAGGAGATAAGCTCGCTCCGTCAGGTCAAAAATGTTCCCTGGGTATGTGGAGGTCCAGTTTGGACACCTGCTGGGTCTGCCAGGCTAATCCCTCCCTCCTCCATCGTTCTCCCTTCTGACAGACGATCGAATCTGGGGGGCCCGCAGTCTGTGCTGTCCTAAGTAGTGCTATTTAAGAGGGATCACACTGTCCAACAACTACTTCCCTTTTTTTTTTTTTTACGTTTGTCCCACCAGCTGTACTGGGGGTGAACTCCAGGGAATCTGCCGTACTTAACCACACAAATCACACGACCATGTGCTCAGCTCTATTTATGGCTTTATTTTATGAATTGTGAGCAAACAGCGATGTTTTGGTTTTAATCCCTCGGCGGTGACATGTGTATGACATGTGTATGTGGGGAGATAACGGGAGCAGACTCACATGTTGTACAGGACACACCAGCCACAGTGAGGATCTCCGGAGCTCAGGCACTCGGCACATGTGCTGTACTGCTCACAGGCCTCCACTGGGACTTGAGCCACCTGAAGCAGAGGAGAGACAGGGAGGTTAAACAAAGACTATCACAGACATTAAGTGCAAAGTTGGCAGATGTATGTGATGGCTGGAGCTGTCTTTAGTTATTTGACAATCACGTTGGGGAAATTTACAAGAAAGTGAAGCCAGATTCTGTCATTTTGATCCATATCATAGATCTTTCATTTCAAAACATCTTTTCGGATTTTCACTCCATCGTCGAACGTGGAGACCAGAAACACAGGGAAGGCAGAAATGTTCAGAGTTCAACCAGAGACAAACAGATGTATGACAAACCAGCAGCCCAACAAGATGATCAATAAGGTTTTAAAGGAATATGATAACATTTGGCATTTCACTAATTTGCTGGCACAAAATTAGAAAACTAAATTAATGTTATAATGTTATTATCAAAAATTCCACTCACTCTGCCAAGGAGCTTATTTCTCCCTTCAATGGCTGGTTGATTGGTTTGATTATCAGCTGGATTACTGAAAAACTACTGAGCACGTTTTCATGAAACTTGGTGGAAAGATGGAACATGTTATTTATTCATAACTCAAAGTCATTGAAGGCAAAGCTACCTTAGAAATGATGGCGTCTATGTAAAGTTCATCCAAAACAAACACCTATGATCCAAAGAGAACTGAATTTGCACTTCCACGCCTCCTCACTAATTTTATGTAAAAGTCACTCATTTGATTAAAGTTTTTCCAAACTCTTTGTGTGACTAAAGTTAAAAATGACTGCCACAGAGTGGAATAAGGTCACCGGAGGCGTGCAAACCAAAACACTCTGATGAAATAATAAGCACTTCTGATGAGGAGAGACCAAAGCCAGTTTCATCATGTTGTCTATTTTGCAATATATGGAAGCCTCATCGCAGTGCACACTGTAAAATATCCCAGAGGAAAACAACCCCTTTTTTTTCTACTTCTCGCCGCTGACACAAATTTGCAACATGCAGTATTGTAGTTGTGCCCACATTAGGATTTATCAGATTTTTTTCTCCCCGCAGATGGTAGAGAGCTCATGAAATGACACCACAGCTATTTGAAAAGCATTTTCGGCAGCAGTGTGTTTATTTAACTTTTCTTTCTAGCGTTTGATAAAGGACCTGGCAGCACTAACGCATTTGTGGACTCGCGCAATGGTAATTACTCTGTGAGGACACAGTGTAGGCTTGTGTTGCTATTTTCCCCCACACACTGGAACTCATGCCAGCAGAGAGAGACACAGACAAACTGACAGACAACCACACACTCTACTACTGCTGCCACATCCGTGTGCACACGTCTGGCAAAGCATAAGCTCTCCATTAGCTGTCGCACAGCCAGCACCACCCCTGCATACAAAACCAGGTTGCAGCCGCAGCCCGAGCCCGGCTATTTTATACTTTGTTATTATTCTGGGTTTGGACGTATGATGCAAGCAATTTCCTGATGTAAGCAATCACAAATGAAGAGTGGATTATGGATTAGAGTGTCTCCGGTGCTCTTGATAGCATAAGTGGGTGCTCTCTCAGGTCTGTGTTGGCAAAATGGATTATCTGCAGCTCCCCACAAAATAACTTTCTCTTTTTTCTTTTCTTTCCCCGAGCAGTTCAGAACCCATTTGGTGCATTCCATTAGCAAAATGATTTTGAAGTGCGGGTGGGGCCGAGGGCTTAAAGTCCATATCTAACGCAGTAGGAATAATCCATGAACTGTTGTGGGCTGGAGCTCCACTAAACTAACAAAGTTGGTCTGTGGCCGTTTGGCAGCGTGACCTTTACCAAGGGGAGAGCTATGGATCTTCTGCTTTCTGCTGCCCGGCTGAAAATCAAATGTGAAGCTCTTGCTGCACATCAGAGTTGATTTGTTTAGTGGATCTGACCCGAGCAGGAGCGCCCCACGCTGAATTCAAATAAGATATCCTCAGGTTGTTATGTCCACAGGATGGTAATTACGATAGCGGCTCAGCATGTGGATTAGCTGATCACACTCCCTCTCCGTCGATTGGTGTTCTTGTTTTGTCCTGCAAACCAACAGTTTAGATACAGACAGTGCACACAGGCAGAGGGAGAGAGAGGCAGGCACGATGCTGCAACAAGGATCCACGACTGCAATCGCACAATTACTATGATTATGGTTTGTGTCTAAATCCCCGGCCACCAGGATTCTACGGGTACTGTTATTTTGCACATATCACACAATAACAAATGGAAAGCTTCGGGGGGGCAGATGCATATCCTCTGCATTTGCTACAATCTACATCTGAACACATCGACAAAGACAGAATCAGCTTCTTTCTATCTGGAGAAACATCTGCTCACTCCAACAACTAAGTTAAAGAATCTCCTCTTTCTGTTCAAAGCATCTTTGTTTTATCTAATTGTTTTATTTAATGACAAAAAAGAAAAGAGCACAGAGGAAATATTACAACAGACTTTTGCAAAATATATATTTATTCCACAGTGGCTGCAAATGTCAATGCTAAATTCTACAATATAATATTGTAATAATGGGATTTCATAATGTAAGACAAATATAATGGCATATGATGGGGAGTAATTTACTATTATTATTTTAACCCAAAATTGAATGGGTCCTTCCTCCTAAAAATTCAATGTAAATCTGTTCAATGAAATAACCATAAAATCGTTGGCGAAGGTAGAAACACAACTCTTAGGTGAAGCTGGGACTTCAGCTTCGTTCTGAATGGTACAATAGAGCAGGTGTTCCTGTAATTGTGTCCAGCCCAATGAAACGTCCCCATTATGTAAATGTAATTGGTCCAGCCCAAATGGAAGGGCCGTGCAATCATCTACGTTTTGCAGCGATAATGGTTCATGCTAGTGTTGAAATAGTGAAAGTTCATATTCTGGTGATGACCGACCGCACACCACAGAACAACCCTTCTGCCGTGGCTTCCTGTCGGACCGGCTGGATCCAGCCTCCGTCCTCAGCTCGTGTTCAATGTGCTGTCGAGGCCTCATGAATCATTCATGACCAGATGCTGTACTTTTCTCATCAGGCTTTTGTTTGCTTTGTCTTCTCTGGGATAATTTCCTTCAACAGAAACTGATCATTCAGAGCAAACAAAGAAAAGTCTCTGTTTCCCTGGAGGCCACATCTCACTCCTCCTGGTTTTGATCAGTTTTCCACTGTCCCAGGAATCAGATGACGATCATGGCGTCCACTTCTCCAGCTTTGGGAAGGAAAAAATCTCTATGTTTTCACAACATCTGGGACCCCCCCCCCCCCCCCCCCCCCCCTCCCCGCTTTAATGCTCGATCCTGTCGTCTTACCAGTTCGCTCTATCACTTAAACACTCATCCGGATTTACTGTAACTTTACCAATGCTGTCAGATGAGCATGCAGGCTTTTAGATCGCTGCACTGCTGTCATCATATATCCTCAGTCTGGCTCATGGAAAATCCAACCAACCAGTCACAGGACTGTTGGAGGGATGTATCAGGTCATGTCCAGGATTTAGTGATGAGGACTCATCAAGAAATGTAATATCAGGATTTAATTGCAAATTGTTGTAATGCATGTTTGTTATTCTTGTTTTGTTTTCAGACCTAATTTCATTGTGCAGGCTGTGAAAGTAGTGAAGTTTAAAAAATGTAAAACCATAATACATTTTGAAAAATATTAGATTATAGATAGATATTAAAGAATAAAAATAAACTTGAGATGACTTTAACTTAAGAACAAATGGAATACAGATTTACTTAAAACTAAATATCTACATGTATCATTGTATTCATGTTTTTAGCTTCTTGCAAATCTGAGATTATTAAAAAACTAAATACTCTAAATGACCAATAACAAATGATCTGGAGTAAACCTTGTAAACCTTTCGGCTCGATTAGTAATCCAGCCTTGTTTGGAGAATGATGGGGCGGTGTTAATCACGTGATGAATCTGCGTTGTTACAAAGGAGGCAGGGGAACACTGCTGTGCAGCATAATCACATCCAGGTGAAGGAGGACAGACAGACAAAGAAGTGGATGGGTGGGATTTCAAGCAGTGATTCTAAATTTTTCAGAGTGGCACTTTGAGAGATTGCCCTCGAAAAACCCTGCAGCAGTCCCCCCCCCCCCCCACACACACTCTAACGTTTAAAGCCTTAGCCGTCACTTCACAGACAGACGGGTGACATTCACTGAGGTTGTTGTGTGTTTGGATACTGAGCCTATCCTATTCTTAGAAATGATCAAACTAAAGGCACATGGGGTGAAAACAGATTAAATGCTGTGAGGACTTGTTTCTCTCATATCAATAATGGTTCCAAAATGATGTTTTGTTGTGGACAGAGAGAGAGAGACACACAAGAAAGCACGTCTTCCCGGATTCCCTCTTTCCTCTCCTCACTCTCCATCATCATGCTAACCCTGCGTGTTTCACTCGGCAGGAGACAGAGAGGCTCATTGTTATTCCACAAGGGTCGGCTGATCTCAGCCAAATCTGTCTGTGCCTCGCTCCTCATTCCACATCATTCCTGTATTGTTTGGCTCCCAGGAATCCCAAAAATCTCTCATCTCCGGGATCCACTGGAAAGGTGTGAAATCTGCGAGTGAAGCCCGCTCCCCGGGGGCTCCCTTACCCCCAAGTGCAGGGAGAGTCTGGAGGGAAAGCTCAGCAAAGATGAAGAGGCAGACGGAGAGAGGAAGGCTTTACTCCGCTCCGAGCTCTTGACGGCTACAAAGCCAGAGCTGTTCTAATATTGAGAGAGAGCGGCCCGGCCAAGCTGGGTTCGGCTCGGCCGTTACAGAACGTGTCACCGGAGCTGGAGTGAAGAGAGTAGCCGGCTCCCCTCTTGAAGGAAGCATGTGTCTTCTCCTTTAAACGACCAGAGCTCATCAATAAGTGATGGCTGTCTCTTCCAGTCTTTCACACAGAAGGAAGAGCGGCCTTGATTTGTTTTAGGAGACAGCAACCCCACACAATACCATCTCTACCCCCCCCCCCCGCTTCCCTCAGATGACACCGCTTGTTCTCTTAAACTTTGTGTTTTTATGGATTTTCAGACACTTCTTCAAGGTCCACAAAAAAAAAATACTTTGGAGTCTATTTGAAATAAATGACACCGCCGCGATCGTCACAGTGGCCTCTGCCTCGGCCCCGGCTCGATACATTCCAGCAGTCAGGAGGAGACAACTGAGAGCAGTGATAGGTTTTTTACTTTTTCTTTTTCGGGCCAAACTGAAACCTAATCCCATTTCACAGTGCCACGCAGCCACGCCAGAATAATCACTTGATGGGGAGTTGAAAGTGATTACCACTGTTTCACTCTTATCTCCAATGAGTGCAGGAATATCGTCCAACAACAACAACAACTGCTCGCCGCTGTGATGCCGGGCCAAGTGAGGAGCAGATGAGGGGGGGATACAGCCACACAGAGAAAGAAGCTGCTAATGGTTTGCTATGGTGTGTGTGTGTGTGTGTGTGTGTGTGTGTGTGTGTGTGTGTGTGTGTGTGTGTGTACAAAAGATGCATGCACTGTAAGTCGATTCGCATGGATAAGTAATTAGAGCAGCGGTCCATCCCCTTACGCGCAGCCTGCATATTTAACAATCCCCACTGTGGACGCACTGTACGCTGTGTGAATGTTAGAGATTTGCCACATCAGGGTTTCAGGGGATAAGTCATAATCATTTGGTCGGATTCCAAATACAGGGAATTAATTTAGCGTTTATCATAAATTAATGTTTTTGATTTAAAACAGTTTGACTGCTAATTCCCAGCCTCTACACAATGAGGCTAATGCTAACAGTAATGCTGTTATCTGTGCGCACCAAAGCCAAACGTGCAGCATCCTCAGTAAATTAGATTCAAATTAAAAACTTAAGAAGGCAGAAGGGATTCAGTAGAGCGCATACCTCTGTCAATAAGGCCCACCGGCCACCTTAAAGCCAATCAGGCTGCACTAATCAGAGATTTATCCTAAATGTGCCTGATATTCTTCAGCAAAATCCATAAATTATTCCCTGGAAAATGGAGAAAATGTTAGGAAAGCAAATCCTGGATCTGCCCCCTGATCTGGGTCCACATCAAAATGTTCCCTGGCCCACATCCCTTCACCAACATATCAACTAATAATCAAATGGATATGGATGAAAACTATAAGACTATAAAACAGACACGTTTAAACGGTCCACTAACAAAAAGTATATCAGCGGCCGGCTGTTTGAATTCTCTACATGATGAGGAAAGGAGCTGCGATGCTTCCTCTCTCATCCCCTTCCTCATAGGAAACACTGAACCATCCTTTATGAAAGAAAGGGAGAAAATGGCATTCCCACAATTGCTTTACTTTTCCTCAGCAGCATTTCCGTTGCACCCGGGGAGAGCCACGTAAATATGAAAACAAAACCCAGCGCTTTTATGCTATGATCGAACACATCCTCACATGATTGTCTGAGCTCCTCATTTCTTCCTCAAAGAATAGTGGTTAGGCAAGGAGATAGTTTTGTTATCATGTGGATGGTTACCTGTTGTTTCCACACTGAAAGTGTAAACTTATAAACTTAGCCTCATGTCCAGTGTCTCACTCAAGGACATCTCTCTGGGTCTTGAACCCGCGAGGGCGGTCTCGCTACTCACTACATCTCACGCTCAGTGTTTCTCCTGACAGTGGCGGTGGAGCGAAGGCGTTTTCTCACCTGGTTGTCAGACATCACGTAGAGATAGTTCCTGTCCAGGGAGAAGGCCATGTCCCGGAGGATGGCGCCGCTGTCCTTCATCACGCTCACTGTCTCGTACTGCACTCCTCCCTCCAGAGGACCGTCCACCCGGATCTTCAGAGACACAGACAAAACACAGAGACGGTGAGAGACGTGCTGCAGGACTCAGGGAAGGAGCGGTTACTGTACATGTGTCAGGTGAAATCACTCTGTTTGTTTGTTTCATCTCTCTACTGAAGTACTTTCCCACTTCAAATACAAATCTATATATTCCTCTGTGAGGTGGAATCGGATTCCTGCGGATTCCACATTAGTCAGACCATTTCTCCAGATTTCACAACACTGCATCATGTCCCACGTTTTATTCTATGCTGACAAAGAGACTTATCTGATAACGACTTATCAGCTGTTAACAAACTCTCTGCAGGACGGCAATCAATTAGAGCATTAGCTCATTAACAGAGAAGCGGCATCCAGTAAAAAAATAAACACCCTGTTTGTTTGTATATGAAAGAGAAGGACATGGAAGTAACTCACTGAAGCTGCTTCGCTCCCTAGGACAAACACAACTGAATGGAGGTACGATGACAAGCAGGATGAGACAAACTGTTTCGCCAACTTAGCACAAAGTCTTGAAGTAGGCAGAACGACTTTTGGGGGCCGAAGGCAGTGCTGACGTTAGAGAGTAAAACATATCTCATTTAGAATTATCAGCCTATAAGTATTGAACAGACGTGGATTCCAAAAGTTGTTGTTGTCAATTACTCATGACAAATGAATGTAACAAAGGTTTTACATGTGAAAGTACAGTGAACTTTACTTTAAATAACTATAAATAAGAGAAAAACACAAATATACAGAATTTTAGTGAATATTTGTATTTCATTAAGTGTAAACCTAGATGCACACGTGTGGTTCAACCTTGTAATTTACTGCTCAAAAGGGTTTGTAACTCAGAGCTGTCTTTACTAGAATGTATCGTTATCACATCGGGTGTTAATTTCGACACACTGACATATTGGTTGGTCTCTATAGACGCAACAGTTTCCTGTAGTTTGATCAAATCAGTGAATTCCATTTTATATATATATCCAATTCATGAATCACAATTTGCCTCATAGGGCTTGATGATCTGTTCTCTGTTCTTAACCCTCGCCTGAGGAATATATATAAAATATATTCTATGTAGTTATCTCTACAATGCATTCAACCACTCTGATTAAGGGTCTGCGTGAAGCTCACAAGAACCAGGGTATGTGTGTGTTTTAATGGTGTGTGTGTGTGTGTGTGTGTGTGTGTGCGGCTATGCTTTGTCTTCCACCGCCAAGAGACATTGAATTCATCCTGAAGCTGAGGCTGAGAAGAGGAAAGAAAGTCTGAGCTGCTGCTTCTCACTCTCTTGTCCAGTCGACCTAAATCCCCCCCCCCAGGCTCCTGCCATGACACAGCTGAGTTTTAAAAACATGTTCAGTGAGCTCAGCCTTAATTTGACTTTGTAGTGACTTTCATGCGAGCCGTCTTTTGGGGCTCATTAAATCGGGCATGGAGAACAGATGCCCCACCGGTGAAGACTTTTCATTTCTCCTCCCGTCTCCCCACCTCTGTTGGGAGAGGAGAAGTTGTGCTGTTACAGCGACGCAGACAAATAAGCAGGTCTGTCTTTGTTGTCGGTGGCGTGGTGACTCCTGTGGAAAAGCAGCTTTCTGAAGACAAAGAAATGCTTTTTAATGCTTAGAACCCTTTATTATTGCCCATATAAACTACCTGCTCATTGTACTCTCTGCATACTGAAAGTGTTTTAACTTTAAGTTTCATGATTATTACCCAAAGTCCTTTGCAGCACCAAAAACCAGGCAATGCTCCTACATTCTTTTTCTATTTCCTAAAAATACCTTTATGTGAACTTTTAAAACTCGTCTCTCACCATTGGTGCAGGAACGATGTGCATTGCATCACCCAGTAATGACGGGTTGACACTTGAAATCTAAGTCAGAAGTGTGGACTGAGGCTGAATGAAGCATGGGTAGCTGGAGAAAAAAAAGAGAGTCCTTATTAGCAATGCAAACCCAGGTTGAAGCCCTATTTAAATTCCACGGAGATTGGATCATTAACCATGTGATTCAATTACAGTGAAGCTGAATTAATTTCTCAATCATATAATTAACATAAATGTGCAATAATGAGGAATTGTAGCGGAGAATCGTGGAAGTGAGGCGAAGCGTCTGCGGCGCGTCGACACCGGTCGTCTGCGTGCGTCCGGGCACGTGGCGCTCGGCCACCTCGCCCCCCCCCCCCCCCCCTGCAAATCAAATCTGACTGCAGACGATTTTGAACGAGCGCCAGGTCTAGTTTCCACACGCGTGGTGGCAGAGCCTCGGCAGTCGCTCAGCGGGGACAGTCGTTCAATACAAACTGATTACATGATTGGATCCCGTGGGCAAACCTAAACTTCATCAATCAATCACGCCTCCACCTTCCAGGCAGCTGCGCCTCCCAGAGCGTCAGAGGGGGGGAGAGAAATCTGTTCAGAACGCAAGGGTGTGTTGTTCATGTTGTGGGAGGGAGGCAGGGAGGGGAAGATACTTTGGGGTAATGAGGAAGGTTGGGCGTCTTCCTGTGCATAAGAAAAAAACGACAAAGTCATGAGAACAATAGTGACATGTGATGTGGATTCCAGATCATTGAGGAGAAGTTTGTCTCTCAGCAGACAGTCCGAGCACAATCCCATTAAACAATTATTTCATAGACCGATTTATCTCGGAGTTTAGCTCTGTCTGATTTCATTGTCTGTTTTCTTTCCCTTGTCCCATCGTCTCACTTTTTCCTCCTGACACGACTCATCCAACTGCTCCACGGTCCTACGCACTATTTGCATCACAGTATACATTTCTTTTTCCCACACTCCTAATATCATAAATAGCACAGATAGAAACCAGATTGTGGTGTTCCCAAGTTGTATATGTGGTTTGTGGTGGTTTTCCTTTTTAAAGTCGGGTATGACGAGGGTGGCCGAGGGCTGAGGGAGGGAGAGGGGGGGGGGGGGTGAACTCAGACAAACACTGAACCATCATGACTGATCCGCGGTGTTTGATTTCAGAAGCTTTAAGGTCGGTTTTATCATTTAAAACCGGGCTGACCGGGCAGAATCCCCACGGGGGCACAACAGGTCCTCAATCTCGCCTTAAGCCCCACAGCTCCATAATGAGAGTAAGGCAGGTTTAATTGGTTTTATAATGAGCCTGCTTGTAAAGGACACACAAAAGCTGCACACACACACACACACACACGAACACACTCACCTAGGCACTCGGGCAAAACAAAGACAGACACACACACACGGAGACCCACTCAGTTGTGAGTTTATTAGGAACATGTGGCTAAAGAACGAATACAACAGAAATCTTGGCTAAATCCTGTTGATTCAATTGTTTGATCATTTTTAGAGGCTGTGGTTTGTGGTGTACTGACTGGTGTTCCTATTATTTTGCCCAACCATTCCAATTAATGAGGGAGTGAGAAACACCTCTTTGTGTGTTGCAAAACAGATGTTCAACACAAAGTGACCTATGTGTTGGATGCATTTGTTGATCCAAATACTCAGTGTACACGTGCATAGAAACACACAGAGCACTCACTCTTTTGTTGTTTGCTCTCATTAAATCTGTTGTTGAGTCCACAATCACTTGTGATGTGCATTTTGCCAAATATGTCTGTTTCTACTATTTGCATCAGACCGTAGCGAGGAGGTTTTCGGTTTGAATCCCAGTTCGTCCGGGGTCTTGCTTGTTTTTAATGTTCTCCCAGTATCTAAACGGATTTCCTGCAGGTGCTGCGGCTTCCTCCCCAATTTCAAAGACACGCAGATTAGTTTAATTGGAGACTCCAAATGCACCGTGAATGCTGAAACGCTGATCGAGGTTGGTCCCCATCCAGTTCAGAGGCTGGCGACTGCCAAAAACCTCTGCAGGTAAGTAGCTTAGTTAAAACAAAAGTTTACTTTGCAAACTATTCATTAAAAGATAGGAATCTTACTTTTTCTCCCTGGAGAATTCAGTGATGGGCTGATCAGGGATCAGATATATGTCACAAAGGGTCAGAGCGCTTTCTATACAATCACTTTTCCTGTCACTTTAGAAAAACAGATCATTTGAGTCTTTTGGTGTCACTTCATAGGTAATTCCACTTTCCAAAGTTGTGTAGTTGCACTTCAACACCTGCGAATACGGCAATAACACCTGGATTCAACTCCAGTGCTTCACAGCTGCTTTGCACTCAGCTCACAATCTGATCCTGCACAGGATGAATGAAGTGGCATCATCTCTCTGAGGTCAGGAACAAGGGTAACATACTTCCTCAGTAAACTTTTCCTTTTTCAAAAACCCATGCAGATCTCTGTGTGGTCCACGTCATGTAGCCGAACTGATTTGCCATCAATACCACATGTTTATATGACCTCAGCTGGCGTCTTGTTTCGTTCCCTGCCCAGCCTGTCTGATGATGATGATATATTAAACCCATGAATAATATTTAAGGCAACAACAATATCCTCCGCGCTGCTGAAATTCCCTGACAGAACCTGCGATGGATATAAACAACTCAGGGCTCGGAGTGGCTTCCGCAAACAGATCTGCAACCTGAGCCCGTGTGCGCTTAACGAAAACAGCCTCCCTCTCTCATGGCCGGGGGTTTGATCCCGGCTGCTCGGCTGCACTCTCATCCTGTTGCGAGCCAAAGCAAACACAAAAAAAAACCAGACTTCTAAGATGTCACTGGGCCTGAGCCGGGTTGGCTCCATCGTAAAGCTGCCAGAGCTTGCATGAGCAGCACACCCCCACCAAACCGATTCTCCCGTGAGCATCTACATGTGGGATTGATTCTGTGATTCATGTCGGGTGATGGTTTTATTCATGCTGAGAGGAAGTATACATGGAAACAGCCCTGAACCTATGTTTTTCCACCGCAGATTGGGAAAACCTTGTAAGAAGATGATTGCCATGTTTATGCAGTAATGGCCATCCAATCTTTAAAAGAAGTGTGTCCATATGTGGCCAGACGCTCTGCGCCCTTCAGATTCACCCGACTAACATAAACATATGGATGAGGACCCAGTAGGCCCGGTGCTCTCCGGTCAACCAACCATTCCCAATCTGCCACTCTGATGGGTTTCATCTGTCCCTAAAAAAAACAAGTCTGTCCAAGTTGAACCAGACACAAGAAGGTTATTTCACTTCTCCTACAACGACCCCTTCAGTCACAACATGACCTTTTGATGAAAACTAATTGGACATTTGATGTTAGACGTCTACAGACTGTGAAATTTCAGCATCTGTGCGACATGGATCGAATAAACTCTGGTCCAACATCTAGTTTGATGTAGACTGCACAACGATAACACAGAGGGAATCGAAAGCTATGATGTAGGTCAATACACAACATACATCCATCTTAAAGGAATCCATCGATCTCCAGAAGGAAACATGATGAGTGTCCCTCATCCATCAGTACAACTACAATAGTAAACAATAAAGCCAAGCAAGAAAGGAGCTCTTGCTATAGTGGTGTTTGTGTGCATGGAAAAATAATCCAAAGATGGCGAGGAGGAAAATGTGGACCTGGTTGTGGCAAAGGAACAAGGAGCCATTAACTCTGACAAGGAGTTTATGTTGTCTTTGGTTTGTTAGTCAGAAGGATTATACAAAAAGCTACTGAACACATTTCCATGAAGTTTTGTGGAGGGGTGGGGCTGGAACCTAGTCAAATGACTTAATAGACTTAAGGATCAGTTTTCTTCTCAGTTTATCTTCAGTCACATGTTCGATGCTCTACCGCGCTGCGATGTCGGACCACATTTCTTTCATGTTCCATCTGAGACCATCAGAATTCACCCACCGTTACATTACAAGCCACCAAATGTGAAAACATTTACACTTTTACAGGAAACCACAAATAAATCTTCCATTACACCGGAACCGGGCACAGACTGAAAACACACGCCACACCAGACCTGAACTACATGTACACACACTGTACGCAAGAGCGATCTTGGCACAGAATTCACGGAGGATGCTCCCAGACTTGACTCAATATTGACACAAGGGGCACGCGGCGACAGAAGGGCCAGACAACTGGCCGCCTTTAAGGTTGAGTGGCCGTGCATATGGTCCGATCATGGACGACAGCCGTGGAGAGTGGGCATTGATTATCCCATAGATTCCTCATGGCTCTGTGAATTCTAATGAGACAAAGCTGAGCAGAGAACTGTAAAGAGGATGGGGGGGGGGGTCACAAGGTGGTGATGTGTATTACAGGACACCAGCTAATCATTCAGCCGTCGCATTAACCGCAGCCACAATGAGAGCCGAATTGATCACGGCCACTAAGTACGCTGTATGTTAGCAAGTGCCCGAATCTAAACGTGATTACCAACTGAGCCGGAAAAGAGGTCATGGCGTGTTCGCGTGCGTGCATGTGTGTCGTCGGGGGTTAAAAGCCTCTCAGCTCGCAGCAGCCAAATGTTCAGCTCGCTCCAACCTTCAGCTGCGTGGCCGGCCTCCAAGTCTCCATACCGCAGTTTCTCCAACTTGACCACAGTCTCCTCGGAGTCTCTGCCTGTTGACTTCTTCCCTCTCTCCTCGAGGACATGGTTTCCTGCTCTCTGTTTCCTGTCCTCCTCCGTGCGGCCCCCGTTCCCTGCAATCATTCCCATTGTTTACCAGGATCCCATGGCCCACCAACCAAATGAGTGGGAGGGGGACAGTGGAACAATTCATGGCACCCGTATGGTCTTCATTTTCTTGAGTGCAACGCAGCCACGGGGGCTTTTCCACTTTGAGAGAAGAAAGAAGATGGAGCCGCTAAACAAAAAGGGTCGTCGGGAAAATCAGGAAGTTTGACACCTTCTACGCGCCTTTCTTAACACCATCCACTCTTTCAGCTGCACTAAGACATCTTATAGTGATCTGCTCTGGGGACTTTTCCCCCTCAGGTCCGGCTCCCTTCATGCAGTTTGGAAAATCCTTTCAATTTAGCCTTTCAAACACACCTATTCAGCCAGGGCCCCTCCCCTCCTCTGAAAGTCTTTTCTAATGATTTCAATCACAGAATCTCCCCCTTAGAAACCATCCGAGTCATTTAGCCATGCGCTGGAGAATCTCCCCACCCGGCCGGCTCCCAATAGGCCATAAGGAATCCACTATTTGCACATGAGAGTATTTGACCAAAGGCTTTACTTCCCAGCTTAACATTTTCGACAGCTTCCCGAGGAACATGGCTCCTGAGTCACAGCAGCCACTGAGGCAACGTGACGGTCTGAGTATCTCATTCAAAACTGCGTCCGTCTTCATAAGCATCCAGCATATGATATCTACCAGCACTGAGAGAGTTATTGCACAAAAGTACAGGAATCGGAGGCTTTTTCTAAAAGAGCAGTGTTGAGGCAGCTCGAACGTGCGATGCTTCATTTAAAGAACAGTCTGCTCTCTGCTCTCCCGTCTGTCTAGAGCATCGTCTGCCTCAGGTGAAGTCCTCTGGCACAGATTAAGAGATTAATCACACACTTTAAAATAGCGCACTGGCTTCTATCTGGCATCTATGACATCATTGATTTTTTTTTCCCTCTGAATCGAGAAACTCAGGAAACACAACATGCAGGAGCGTCTCGGTGTGGAGTTGCACCATCTTCTAAATATACTCACGATGTCAGAGACGCCTCATGTTTCTCTGTCGTCCCTTTTTCTTTTTTTCCAGCATCACTGTGTTCTGCAGAAACATTTCCTCGGAAGATCCATTCCACTCAACACCTGTGATGTGTTTAACGTCGCCACAGGCTAAGCAAAGGTATGATGTCATTCCACAGTGTGATTGCTGCACATTTACATGTTACAGTAGAACAGAGATAGAGAATCGTATATATGTCCTTGAAGAGGAATGGGACCTAAAAGATATGGTGATGATGTTTGTTATCTGTTCTTTTTGGAATTGGCTCAGGAAAATGTATTGATCAGCAGATAATAATAATCAAATTAAGGTACAATAGTGATTTATAGTCTTTTTTAGATTTATAATTTTCATGTTGATTTTGAGATTTAATAAACGGCCATTAAGCGTAAAGTATATCAAAGGTTTACTGACTCCCTATGACCCTGGGCACCATCTTAGATTAGCATATAGTGACCATCTGGTTGTTCTTATTTTTATTACAGTGTGGGATGATTGTTATTGGGCCCCTCAGCGGTACTGGTAGACGCACAATTAGTTCTAAGCTGTTTTCAGACATGTCCTGCGGAGGGTCCCCGGAGAATTGGGTCCAGATTTTCTCCTCAGTTTGTCTTTCACACATGCACGACGCAGAGCGAGGTTCTCTGAGGGGATCCCTAGTAACATCCTGCCCTTTCTATTCCGATATTCTTTCATTTCACTACAAGAAGTAATAGCTCAGCAACCACCTCTCTGCAGGTTGTAGGATGAGGCTGAGGGAGGCTTGAGAATAATTCTGATTTGATTTGATCGGCGTTGATGAATCAGTTTATTCAGTCCATGTTGAGAATTCAGTATTAAAGATGAATATGTAACTCAGATGAATTTAAATCAACTCTCCTCCAACCTCCTTTGAGGATTTATTGACCTTCTACGACATTTTGATTATTTTTTCAATAATACCCACGTCATGTATATTAAACATGTTGTGTTTGTGGAGAATAGACCAACATGAAAAATGCATGTTGTGTATCTCAGGCTGGGCTCAGTGGCTTCTTGAGCTCAAGGACACGTGAGCAGAACCAGATAGCATGAATCTCCACTGAAGATCCCTGTAGCAGGAAATGGTTTGAACCCTGACGTGACGGCACTGACTGAAATGCTAATCCTGCCCTCGGCGGCTCCCACTAGAATTGTAGTAGTTGCTAACAAATTGAAACTATGCCATCGATGCCACTGGAAGTTGTGCGTGTCTGCGCCTCCCGCCTTGAGACAGGAATAGATTTGAATAAGGATCAGTGAGAGATAATCACTTTTACCTGGATTCACCTCATTAGCGTGCATCGTGCAACGTGCAGAAGCCCCGCTTGCATTCAGAGCTGCACACAGGGTCACATTACTACTCTCAAATACACCACCTACAGCAGGAGAACGGCCGCAGACGGTGATGGAAGCGTCTGCCTAATCAAGGGACGTTGATGGACACTTCCATATGGAGCCTGGGCGGCGGGGCCGTCGGTTATCCCCGTGACCTTTCACCCCGGCTACATCCTTCCTGTGGCAGGCTTGACCTTTGCAATGGCCCTGCTGCTGGAATGATCCATTGATGGCATTTATTGTCATGCCCCATTCCCACTCCGCTGTCCATTTGGGGGTGATGGAATAGGATTGGAGTGGTGACCCTGTGCTCCGCGGAGGCTCCTGGGAGTCTGAGTCACCGTCGCATGTTCACTCAGTGTAATGACAAACTCTGGCCTTAAGACACTCAGCACTTAACACGGTTATGACGGATACCTCACTCTGCTCACTACAGCCATTCCATATTTCCTGAGCACATAGACAACACATTATATTCCTCTGTGGTTTTCTCGGTCCAGCTTTTCTTATTCTGTCTCTCTTTGTTTTTTATTGTTTAATGTCTCTGTCGCTCGACCCGAGTAGCTGTTGTTCTGCTATTTTCTCCCCTCGGTCAATCTCCTGTCTTTCCCTCACACTGTTTCTCCTTCTGTCAGGCTATCTTGTCATTCTTCCCCCGGTGGCTCATCCGATGAAAGAGCTGCACTGATGCTATCACCTCTGCCAAACCGGATGTGTTTGTGTGTTTGTGTGTTTGTGTGTTTGTGTGTTTGTGTGTTTGTGTGTTAAGTGTCAGACAGCATTCTCCTCATAAACCGACGCCCGCAGGCTAATGTCACAACAGTCAGCTGCACGCTGTCTGACTGTGCAGTATAAAAGAGCCCTCGGTGCTACCGAGTCAGTCCAGTGCGATCAGACACTGACCCTTATAGGACGGTGAATATAATGTATCACTACAGTACGTTGTCGTGAGGAAGCATGACAGACCATGAACTGAATCCACTTCATGAACCTCTCTGATATAGAGGTCATGTTATTTCTGCGGGTCTTGTGTAAAAGGAGCAGATGCCTGTTTCCTGCACGTCGGTTTAGGAACAGAGATTAAGGAGAAAGGCGCTCGGTCCAGCCAAGCTCCAACAGTCCACTTAAATTGAATCAAGCTCAACACTCATAGAAACCAGCCTAAATATGTCTGATGTTTTTAACCAAGATCCACGAATGACTGCCTGAGAAATCGATGAGAAACAAGTGATTTAAAAAAACTCCTGGATCTTCCCTCCTTTGTCTGAATCTGTGGTATAAATTAATGGCTTCTGTCTTGGCCCATTCTTCTATAAAGACTGGCGAAAAATCTGTTCAGCAGATTTATCTTAATCCTTAAAACAAACAAACCAGCGAACCCCCCCCCCCCCCCCCCATCCACCAACACTATGTCTGGCTGAATGAGTTAAACCAAACAAACCCCAGACGACGCAACGTGAGTCCTGAATCTGCCTGATGTATTCTGAACAATTCTGAACCTGAACTTTAAATAACACACCTTTCACGCCTTAAACTCCATGTCACGTAAATTCACCATCTGTCCAGGAGGAATACACCACAGAGATTCATCATCCGAAGCAGTTTTCTGTGTCTTTAATCCATTAACACTAATTAACGCCATAATCTGCCCAATTAACGACCCAATTAGCATAACTGGTTAAGTATAATATATCACGATGGCTGTGGCGGGACTTTATGCCGCGGAACAAAGGTGCACTGGGCTCTCAGGCGGGGAAAAAATGAAACGATGTAAATGTCCATCCGTGGCTACTTGAGCCTAAACTGAAGCACTTGTCATGTCCCTTCAGCTCCGTTGTATTAGTTGAAAGAAACACGACATTATGCAGCTCCACTGCCTCTAAAGTCCTCCTGCTGGATTTCCATTCGAGTGGCTTTCAGCATTACAGAGCACTAAAATGACCACTTCTCTGATTCCGAACGTCATGGCTGAGGACATGAGGTGAATTTGTACATGTTTATACAAACTTGTGGTTTCCTTTTTGTATCCAGTGCGTTGATACACGTGTATCTGGAGTATCCTCATGACGCACAAGAAAACACAAAGACTGTTATTATAATTTACTCGGCTCACAGATCTAACTTGTGTTTTCCTCGTTTCACAGGCTATTCGATTTCCAAAGTTATTTTTTGGATTCTATCTGATGTTTTGTAATTTTCTTTTGCCTGGTTCTCTTAAGACATACAGCTCTCAAGTTGAATTTAAACATATAATGTTATACTTCGTTAAAATGCCTTCAAACGACCCACGGGTCAACACCCAGAGAAATCCACAATTTGATTCAAGGTAAACTGACATTTCATGTTGCTCGCTGTGGCTTTGTCCATCTTAACACAACTCCCATGATCCTATGCTTCTTCACAATGTCGTCAAACTAGGTATTTTGTTATTGTCTTGATTGAGGGACCCCTAGTGGCCAAAGTTACATGTTATGCATTTAAGAGTCTTGAGTCTACCCTAAGTTTTCCTACCTGGAGATATTCCACATTTTCAATTTCAACAAATCCAATTAATTGACTATAAACAAACTAATGCATTTATACTATTAATATTGCCTCTGTGGCCAGTGCCTGATCCAGTTTGTTCCTCTGTGCCACACACGTACAAAGTCTATTAAAAACACATCAATAACCCATTGTTGCACCGGGTGACACATCCCTTCATTACAACGAACATGGGTCCTGTAGTTTATTTTGAGTCGGTCCCATATGAGTCTGTTCTGCTGCCTCACTCTAGGTTTATACAGGACAATACCAAATCTGCAGCTGGAAATAGGCCACAACAAATGTTCAGGGCTCAGCTGTTTTCAGAAGCTACTTGATCCATATAAAAATAAACTTTGGCCTGTTTTTAAATCGTATTGTCTTCAGTAAGAACAAGGAAAGAAGAATTTACATCTTTATATATATATATACCTATACTGTATATGTCAAATTTATAAACATTCATTCACTCACTAACTTCTGGTACAACCATAAGAAGTAATGTTGGGTTAGATCTCTATCCCGACGATAGTTACACATGCAGATAAAAGGTGCTGGGAATCGAACCACCAAACCATTTCAGCTTAGTGGGTGACCCGCTCTACCTCATGAGCCACAACCGCCAATTTGTCATCAAAGAGCCTGGCTGCATCTGAGAGTTATCAACTCATCAAAATCAACCAGACATTCCCTGAGTGTATTATCATGAAAACAGGTTAAAGGCCGTGAAGTGTCGGTGCCCTGTCCTCACCTTCTTCAGTCGTCCACTTCTGGTGCCCAGGAAGACCACACTGTGTCCATTGTAGTTGTAGGAGGTGACGGAGGTCAGCCTGTCCCTGCTCTCGGTGAAGACTGTCTGACCCGACACCAGCTGAGAACCCCCCAGGGGCTGGTTTATATCCAGGCCACAGAAGTGATCATCGATGGGAACAGGCTGCATGGAGAGAGAGAGAAATAGGGGGGGGGGGGGGGTTGAAGATGGATAGAGTGTCAGGAGTATGTAGGCAGATTGTTTAAGAGACAAATGTTGGGAGGAAATCCGGAGAATAGGTGAAAACCAGGAGGGGTAGAAAAGGTGAGAGAGTGAAAGGAAGGACCAGTGAAGATGACAGAGATCAGGAGGGGAGATGAGGGTAACGGGGGGGGGGAGCAGGAGCCGGAAAAGAAAATGACTGCGATCACTGTAGACACATGCAAATATAAGAAGAGAATTCAAACTGACTTCTGCTAAGGCCTAACATGCATTAAGTGCACAGTCTTCAGGGGTAGAAAACGGTTACCTCCAAAGGGTTCGGTCCGCTGCGTTTATCAACAAGCCTCGGAGCGCTCGCATCTTGCGGAGCCGACTAATTGCTGATGGCTAACACGAGAGACGCTGTGTGTTTTGTGGCCGTTTCTGTGATTTTTTTCTTTTTCAGATCGCTTGATCCGACATCATAGAAACACGCAGCACAAGAGATGTCAGGTTTTGATAAGGCAATCAAAGGGAGCCGCGTGCTAAGCAGTCCTCTCACATCTGCCGAAACGCACCTCAAACCTTTGCTAATTGTCAGTCACTCAGTGTGTAGATCTGCCTTTTTCAGGGCAGCTAATTTCTTGTTTCACTCGCTGCACTTCCCATGCACATTTTTTGCCTCACGGTGCTTTTACTGCTATCAAGTGGCGCTCCTGAGCTTCACTGAATGTGATCAGTGAAGTGATCTCAGCGTAAACAAACCTCGTATCTCACCAGTGCCCTGCTCTTTCTGGTGCCTGACCTCCAGTCTTGTTAGAAGAAAAACATCCGTGAAATCTGTTGTTGGGTTTTTTTTCAGTCCACAAAACTGCTGAATTTTTCATGTCACATTTAAGATAACCCCTGGAAAGGAGCATCCGAAACTGTTACCTGCATTTTAGTGCTGAAATAGTATCATTTTTAATCTTAGGGAAGCCGTGTGGGTTTGTCGCTCAGTTGTCCGGTGCATTTCTCAACAACCGCCTTAAATCTTTCAGTCGTTGTCTCCAGTGGATAAACCCTTGTGAGCCTAGTGATACCCTGACCGGATATTCATAGTGTTGTGAGGATGAATCATACGTCGCTTTCAGACTGGACTTTCTCCTAAAGTATTCCAGCAGCTCTGTATGCTAGAATCCAAATTTACTCTGGACATTGTCTGGAGCTTTTCCTGCCGGGCCCTCCAGTAAAATACAGAAGAATATACGGCAGGAAACTTCCCAGCGAGTGGGGGATGTTAATGATCGACTAACAGGCGATGGACACAAAAAAAATTGAAAACAAAATCAATACTAATATCCCAGAATGAAAGAGCACCCATACACGTAGAAGATGAAGATGAAGATGTCCAATTAGAAAGACATCCTGATTGTAACTCCAAGATCTTAGAACACCTAATCTCCTTCATCGTTCTTCATAAGTTTGAGGCAAACTCCAGAAAATGTTTATGTCTGAAAACGTCTAAGATTACTTAAGATATTTTTGTGTTGTGTCTTGATACCTGCTCCTCATCAGCATGTTTGCATTGTCAGTGTGAGCATTGGTATTTAGCTTAAAGCTTCACAGAGCCTGTAGACTCAAGGCTTTGATGCAGCCGAGTAAACATTTTGCTGTTGAACTGTCAAACTCAGTAATTAATCATTTAACCAAAGAATGACATCTTAACAAAACCGAGCCATAGCTTATCATTTTGTAATTTTAGATATAAAGCTGTTCGGTTAACTCTGCTGCGAGAGTTAATTATTGAATTATCATGTATATCTCTCCTCCCTCAGTTGCCATCATGAATAAAATTACATCTTCCAACATGCTGGAACGAACGTACATGTCGGGAACCACCAAAGCGGTGGATGTGATGAATATCATTGTTTTCGTGGTTCGCTTTCAACTCGTTTCCATGAAAGCCGCTCATTAAGCAGAATTATAGCTTTCACAAAGGCTGCCGACTTGGACATTTAGAAGAAAGCCCTTTTTCTCAGGATCAAGAACAGGTCTCAGAGGGCTCGAATACTGCTGACAGCCCTTGAGAGCACAAGGAAGGAGATGGGGAGAAATGGTGGAGGGGGTCAGTGCCCAAACCCCTGAATGGAATCAAAGCTCCACACTTTTCTGATTAGCATTGTGGAATTAATCTCCTCCAGCTCTCCTGCTCTCGTGGGATCCTGAGAACCCGAATGGTGACATCAGCACAGTGATGGCTCTCTGCCTATCAGCTTTTTAGGCTCCAGAGCATTTCACAGAGGAGGAGACTCAAAGAGCCTGTTCCAGAGCCGCTCACCACAATGTGGGTTTGTGAGTTTGTCTAAACATGTGTGGATGTGAATGTCCACAACTCTGTGACCAGAATTAGAGGGTGAACAACATGATGTTATGAGCGTCGCTCTCTGTCTGTGTTTCTCTCGACCTACCGCCTTGGTGCACTGCACGTCCTTTCCCAGCAGCCAGTGCAGCTCCAGGTTTCCTTCTCCCTGGTAGCAGGACTGCAGCCGCTCCTTGATGCGTGTGTTGATGTCTTGGATTGTGAAGACGCAGAGGGCGGAGTCATCCGGAGGGTCGTGGTACTGCTTCTGTCCCTTGGAGAACACCGCAAAGACCACGTCCTCCTGAACACTGATGTTGAGCGACCTTGCCAGGACCCTGCCGGGCTTGGTCAGGTACGCGGCCTGAAGCAGGCGGTACTCCTCGCCTCTGTGTACGCACCCCACAGGAAGTGACACGTAGGAGTGGAACCTCTTGTCACCTTTGCAGAGGCGGATGATGCGAGAGGTGTAAAACAGGTCGCCAGGGGAGCTGCCTGCAGGCATCCCGTTCTCCGGGGTCTCCGGCTGGACGGTCATGAAGTAGACGAAGCCGCCGCTAGCGAAGCCATAGATGTAGTAAATATCAAAGTGGGGGACGAGTGCCAGTGTGTCCGAGGGGATTTTTATCAGCGATGAAACAAAGTCAGTGTGGAGCTCGTAGTCCAGCATGGCCGAGGACTCCGGGTCACGAGGGAGCTTGCGGCTGGAGATGGTCGGGAAGTAGTCCTGTTTGCCTCCGACAGCCGTGCCGATGTACAGAGTGGCGTCCTGACCCTGCGAGGGCACGACCACCCCGTACATCGTCCCCGTCTGGTTGTCACTGGACAGGTAGTGTTCCTTCTTATGTGTGGGCTCCACGAGGATGAACAAGTCGTCCAGCCTCATCAGCTTGCAGACGCCCTGGTAGAGGCTGCCACAAGCCAGCAGTCGGTTGTGAGAGTAGTCGATGAGCAGCAGTTTGTTCACGTTGTCCGTGGAGGCCAAAGGCTCCGAGCAGGGCTGCACAATCAGAGGAGGATAACACGCTTTGTTGTCGTACTCCGGCCCCGTGTCATGGGACACCAGGAGGGTGAGATT